>NW_021629875.1:0-61594 GCF_900700375.1 Denticeps clupeoides
CTGACATGCAGCAAGGTCTGTAGGAAACTCTCCCTTTTCTGGAGAAACTGAAAGTCAGTCAGCAATTCCAATGTTTCCCATCAATTAACACAAAAGAACAAAAACCAATTTGTCACAACTATGCGGGCATGACGAGGTGGGTGTACAGAGAGGAGGACGAAGAGTGACGAGAAGACGAGGAATGAAGGACGCATCGCCTGACATCACGAAACCGGGGTTTAATGGTGAAGTACAAGCAGGGGAGACATCCGAGACGTTGACACTGGTGAACATGGAACATAACTTTAAAGACCTGACAGCGAACAGAAACGAACAGGGCAGCTTTATACATTTTACACAGGTGAAAACGATTAGGGAACATTACACATGACAACAGTGAACCCCTTTTCGGACCGGATCGTGACAGGCTATTACAGTGCATCCGGAAAATATTCACAGTGCATCACTTTTCTCACAGTGAAAACAGTAAACACCTAATATTTTAAGCATATTGTAATCATATATTTAAATCTTAAAACTATATTTTAAGTTTAGCCTGCCTTTAATTTTTTTCAGTGTACTTCCAGCAGCTCAGTCCTGCTCTGTGGCTCTCTGTCCAAAGTACACTGAACAAACCGATAAATGCAACACTTTTTGCTCCCGTTTTCCATGAGCTGAACTCAAAGGTCTGAAACATTTTCTTCATACACAAAAGATCCATAAATCTCAAATATTGTTCTCAAATCTGCCGAAATCTGTGTTGGTGATCACTTCTCCTTGGCCAAGATCATCCATTCCATATTGAAAAAAGTGAACACTGGCCAGACTTAAAAAAAAGTAAAAAATGATCTCCATGTTCCCACAAGGTGTGTAACTGATAACAGCAATACACACTGCTTTGATTGGTGGAAGGTGGAATGTTCACAGGTGATGACTTGGAAGTCTTGCTGTCATGATTAGGGTTGGGCTATGAAGTCTGTTCAGACAGAGTTCGAATCAGAGAGGAGCAGAGAGAGCTCTCTGTTCAGAGAGGAAGCAGTGCAGATCGTATGTTTCATTAATCAGCTGTCACAGCATAAGGAAAGACAGGACTGCCACCAAGAGCTTTTGAACATCTCTTCTTTTCTGAATGAAGAAAAAGAGTTGTTTAATGACCAGAAGGTCCCTGATATTGTACCTCTACCAAATGCCACAGACATTTGGCACTCCACCAAGACACTTGGAACATCAGATCAGAGCCCCTACTGCAGTGGACAATAACATGCGACAAGGGAGTGAATATGAAAATGGAAAACATCTGCCAACAGCAGGGACAATGCAGTCTGGACATATACATACCCCCTCAACCACAGCCCCAATACAAGATGCCCAAGCTCATCCTGTTCAGTTATTTCCTCTGAATCTATTATATTCATCAATATTCCCAGGTTAAGAATACCACTACAGACTCCAGCACCATCCTGCATGTCTGAAACACAACAGTACTTAGCTGCTCCTGCTTCACATCCCACTGTGCTTGTCTCAGAGGTCAGCAGACAATTCCATTTACATCACATGAAAAGGTTAACTTTCAAAGGTTTACTTTACTCAGGTGCAGGTGCAGATCCGGTCTCTGTCTCTGTATTTCCACCCTTTATAACTATGCGCTGTGCTTTAAAATCTGCACTATCCATATTACATTATTTTTTTTTGCAAAAAGCATTTAACTGCATGACATACAACATATTATGGCGTAGGTGACATAAACTCTGAATCTAATTTAGAGTTTGCATTGTATATAACTTTGCAACTGTGTATGTTATTTTAGTATAAAAAACAGGTTTCTGCATGCTTGAAGAATGTGAAAGTGATCTTATCTCCTCATTCACACACTTTTTCATCAGTGCATCAACTGTGACACTATCCATATCACTGTCATGATCCGGACCGGCAGGGGTTACTCCGGATCCGGAGTCCGGACCGGAGTTTCATGTTCGTCTCGTGTAATGTTCCCTGATCGTGTTCACCTGGTGTATATTTGTATAATTGTATAAAACTATCCTGTTCGTGTCTG
The DNA here is from genome assembly GCF_900700375.1 of Denticeps clupeoides. Taxonomy (NCBI): domain Eukaryota; kingdom Metazoa; phylum Chordata; class Actinopteri; order Clupeiformes; family Denticipitidae; genus Denticeps; species Denticeps clupeoides. The sequence continues at coordinate 2,033 of NW_021629875.1, forward strand.
TTCATCGTCGGGTCATTGTGCGTGTTGATGTTCCCTTGTCTCGCTTGTAGTTTGTATTAAACCCCCTGTCGCGTGAAATCGTGCGAATGCGTCCTCCTTCATCGCCATGTCCAGCCCACCCATGACAATCACATTTATTTTCGCATTAATACTGCACTCCATATCATGCTTAAATGTATGTCTTGTTGGCTTTTGTCATTCCATCATGTGACTTGGAGCAACACGGAAACGAGGTAACGTGACTCCTATAAATTGGCTAGAGAGCAGCTGCCAGCTGCATGACACACGTCATTAGACTCGGCTCCGAAACCCTCAACCAAAGTACGACCGTACCTGTCCAACATCAGTGTGGTGTTGTGGCTCACGCCGTCCGCGTTCGCAGATTAACGCGGAGGAACTTCCCGCCGCACCGAGGTCTCTTGTCTGATCCCGGTTTGTGTGACAGAATGACCGAGCCCGTACGCGCTTCAGATTTCGCTGCTTTATGTGATCGAGTAGTGCGGCAAGAGAATCTCATTGAATGTCTGTCACAGGAGGTTCGCTTCCTGCGGCAGCCCACCGAGTGCATGAAGCGACGAACGCTGCGCAGAGCCCTCGTCCCCCCGCGGTTCCCGAACCCAGTTTGGCGCTCGCGGAGCGCTGGAACGGGACCGAGGGTAGCGGCGAGGCGCTCCTCACCACTCTCTCGTTGGTTTTTGAGCAGCAACCTCGCCGCTACCCCAGATCCCGGTCCCGAATCGCCCTCCTACTCACCCTGCTCGTTGGTCCCGCGGCGGAGTGGGCGGCCACGCTAATCAGCTCCCCCAACTCAGCATCCATGTCATATTCCGAATTCGTGGAGGAATTAAAACACCTTTTGCCGTCCGGACGGTGTGGAAGACGTCGCGTCACAGCTTTACCATCTACGCCAGGGTTCTTCATCTGTCAGCCAGTTCACCGCACGATTTCAGACCCTGGCTGCAAAGGCTCTGCTGGACGCCCACGCCCTCCGGATGATTTATATTGAAGGACTGGCCGCGCGAATTCGTGGGGAGATGGTAAGCCGGGAAATGGCAGCAACGTATGAGGCCCTCATACAACTCGCGCTGAGGATTGATCGCTGGCACTCCCGAAAACTGCGGCCTCCACTCCAACCCGGCACCGGACTCCCTGACCGCCTTTCTCACCACCTCAGCCCACCGTCACTCCTCCGGACCATAGGGGGGAACCCATGCACCTGGGACGGTCAACCCTGTCTCAGGAAGAAATGCAGCGGCGTGGCGTGGTGTTGGAGTGGGGAGCGCACTGCCATCGCCATTGCCTTCTGCCACAGCTCTCCCCGTCTGCCACCTCAAACCCAGAGCCGACCCGTCCAGTGTTGGACAACATCCCCTCCTGTTATCATGACCTAGTCACCGTCTTCAGCCCAGCCAAAGCTGCCCAGCTGCCTCCCCATCGACCAGGCGACATGACCTGCTACCGGGAACCACTCCCCCGAAAGGACATCTCTACTCCCTCTCGAAAGCACAGCAATTGGCCATGGAGCGGTTTGTGGCGGAGGTGCTTCAGAACGGCACCATCCGCCCATCGACCTCCCCGGCCGCGGCAGGGTTCTTCTTTGTTACCAAGAAGGATGGTGGTCTGTGACCGTGCGTGGATTATCGTGGACTCAACAAAATCACTATAAAAAAAAAAACGCCATTTCCCCTAACCAACACCGCCCTCGACGCCGTCTCGGGAGTGAAGTACTTTACAAAGCTGGATCTCCGTTCGGCCTATAACCTGATTCGCATCCGAGAGGGCGACGAGTGGAAGACAGCCTTCATCACCCCCACTGGTCCTGTCTTGTGCCTTAAAACGCGAACGACAACATCAGTGTGGTGTTGGTGGCTCACACCGTACGCGTTCGCAGATTAACGTGGAGGAACTTACCTGCCTCCTTGCGTCCCGCCGCACCGCGGTGTCTCGTCTCCTCTTACACGTCTCTCTTGTTCTGATCCCGGTTCGTGTGACAAGTTTATCCTTACTGTTTTTTTGTTGTACTGTTTTTGCAATGTCCTACTTTAAAAAACATTTCACTGCATGGTGTACTATGATTGATTGTGTATAAGACATAAAATCTGAATCAAATTTAAAGGTTGCATTGTGTTTAACTTTGCAACTGTGTATGTTTTTTAATGTGTTTATTAAGAATGTAAAAGTGATCTTATCTCCTCATTTTGATGGACAATCATATCTGTGCTTGCAGTGTCTCACAATGACAATCACTTCAATTTCATATCAGGCAAGCAATATCAATCTTAACAGACATCTTCACAGATATCTTCAACACATCGCTGAGTTCAGCCGTCGTGCCTACCTGCCTCAAAACTGCCATCATCCCAGTGCCAAAGACATCAACTGTGTCCTGCCTCAATGATTAGCAGCCCATAGCACTCACACCCATCATGATGAAATGCTTTGAGAGGCACATGAAGACACAGAATCTGGACCGTTTCAGTTCGCTTACCAGCCAAACTGCTTTCACACAACCCTCTCCCACCCCGACAAAAAAGACACTTACGGCAGAATGCTGTTTATTGACTTCAGCTCAGCATTCAATATGGCATATTTTGAATCCCATTGTATGTTTGTGGGCCTGTGCAGCAAGCACAGAGCATGACTTTCCATGCGAGTTCAGTTTAAAACTTTATATGCCCTTTCGATGAGCTCCTATCCTCACATGCACACAACGCTGCGAATATTTTCCGGATGCACTGCCATCGCAGAGATAAATTGGCTTTTGTTCTTTTGTGTTAATTGATGGGAAACGTTGGAATGCTGACTGACTTTCAGTTTTTCCTACAGACCTTACTGCATGTCAGCCTGTACTTTATTTCAAAAGCCTTCCTATCACACCCCAAGGTTGAGGAAGTTAGGATGTAGCTCAATAAATATAAGCTTCCTTTTACACAGACAACCCATAGCTTACAATTCTTACAAAACTTACAATTCACAGAACAGCTTATGGTTAAAATCTCTTCATCATTATTAACAGGCTGTATAACCTGAACTCTGAACAGAGTTCATAGCCCAAACCTACTGACAGAAGGTTTTCTCATTCATCACCTGTGGACTGCAATGAAAAGAATACTGATGAGATAAATATCCACAACTCATTATGCATTTATATTTTAAGCTCTTAATTGTAAACTAAAATCATAGAAATGTAATATGAATTGATATGCCTAAGCACACAGAGAAGAGCTGGAATTTTGGGAGTGAGTGTGAATCATTTAAACCAGCCTTTGATATAAAATACCCGAGTTTTAAATATTCACACAGTCTAGGTACCTTTTATTATCGTTGGCACGCTTGGTGGAGCTCAAACTGGTGGAGAATATGTGTGTTGAGTCTACTCACAACTTCCTCCAGTACTGTACCCACGATCGATGGCCCTTCCGCCGTCTGCAAAATAATCCTGTAGTCGGTGCAGTTCTTCATGTACCTTTATGCATCAGAAGTCCTCGCTCCTCGCGTGGTCCAAGGCCTCAGCAGCACCGTGCCGTCTGCTGCCGTGCGGGTTTTCCCGGCCTCCGCCACGTGCACAGAAATACGTGCACTTCTGTCCTGTGTAGTAATTGCTACTTTTCCAGAAAGTCGGCGAACCTCCGCCTTGCGCTATGCACCTTTATGCATGAAAAGATTTTCATCTCCGGAATCAGTAAAACTAAAATACATGTGCAACCACTTGTTCTTTTAACTCAGCAGGCTTAAGCGAACTCCAGCTTCGCTAATTAAATTGCGGGTAAACTGTAAAACACGGCACCACTACATTGTCTCCTGTCTAGATAGATAGATAGATAGATAGATAGATAGATAGATTGGGTGCGGTGCTATTATTTTTAGGCCCATATTATTATTATTATTATTTTATTATTATTATCATCAGTTGCGGTAGGTAGTCCTATCATCAATACTAGGCTATTGCTATATAATTATATGAGGTTACATGCTTTATTGTTGTTATGATTATTATTTTTACCACCATCAGTATAGGTCTATTATCTTCACTAGGCTATTGCTATAATTGGGAATTATATCTGATATTAATTTATGCTTTATTATTGTTGTTATTACTAGGCCTAATAGTAGGCATCATCTGCATTTTTTACAGAAGCTTGCAGGTAGGTGTTGTTAATGAGAGACCTGAGCCTGCTTTGCCTTGCAAAGATCCTCAATTCTTGGCTCAATGTTTGATGAACATAGCCTCAAATCATCCTCGATTTGTGCACGATTGTGGTATTTAGTTTTGAGTGCAGTCATTTTTGAGAATCCTGCCTCACACAAATATGTTGACGCAAAAGGAAGGAGAATCTTAAAGATGACGTCACAGAGTTCAGGATATTCCAGCATCAAGGCTGCGCAGAATGACAAAATAGGGCAGGAGCTAAAGACTTCCTTCAGTCTTCTGTCACTCTTCAGCTCAATAATATGTTCCTGCATATTAATTTAAAGCTCATTTGCTGTGCACATAAAGGCTGGCAGAGGACCCCAAACAATCGAGTGTTAAGTGGCTGTGATTTGATGAGACTTTTTTTCATGGATTTGTTAAGCACGGAGTCAAAAAGAAGTGCTTCGCAATAAACCATGCAATGTGGGCACTTCAATTTCACAAGTGGAGCTACGTGCTGAACGCGAGCAGCTAGACCACGCTGACGCCCCGTCATTGCCTGTGCACCATCCATGCATAACTGCGTGATTCATGCTTTCGAGTCTCCAAACACCACAAATGTCTCCAAAAACACCAGTAAAAGTCACTGGATTGTCGCTTTTGACAAAAAAGTTGCCAGGAGGATGAGTTGTTTGTGTTATAATCAGTGCTTGAAGTGGGAAGAAAAGGTGCCGGTACTCTCTTTGCATTGGCAAATCATTACATTTTTACAGTGTAAAACAAAACTTGCATATATTACTGTTACAACAATTTATTGTTATTCATTTATTACCAACATAAGTGTATTTAAACATGTTTGTGTGTGCGTGGCTGCGTGTGTTTCACAAAAACTAAAGGAAAGCTTTAACTGTAGCCTATATTCTGATTAGTTTATTTGTTTTATGCAGTTAACAATACAGTTCGACCAAGAGAGCTGACAATTGACCACCACTTAATTTACCATCACCTCACTAATTTCACACTGATTTCATATGACAAACAAGTTAATAATAGTCACTTACATTTTTGATGAAATAATCACTGTTTTGGTCTATTTTAGCAGCGAAAATAGATCTGATGAATCCAAACAAAGATCATAAATTAGTTTTTTTTTTTTGCCTCCCATCATGTGGTCCACTCGCACCTACTTGCAGCGGTTGAGAACCACTGTTTTAAACTATCAATTGTATGTTTTATGAAGCTGACAACATTACTGCTGTAAGTAATAATAATTATAGTAACCTTGGGTGGGGCATTTGTATAGTTTTTCAACTGAACATATTCTTAGAGGCTGTGATTTCAGCTGTAAAGGTCAATTCCACAATTAACACAGAAAATGTGTAATTGCTCTAGCTTTTTCAAAAGCCTTTATGATGTCAAACATCATTGAAAATTAAAAAAATGACACAGGACAAGAGCAAGAGAAGCATTTTGTGGTGATTAAGAAGTGCTGTAGTGCATCTGCTCAATTCAATTATATGCAAGCAGGTGAAGCAGGTCGATCAGGACACAGAAGAAATAGGTGAGGCAGTTAATCATAAAAACGAGACTGTGATGCCACCTTGTGGGCCAGAAGTTGTCTTTATGCCTATTCTAGTATTATATTCTGCAAACAGAAAACAGTCTCCCACAACTTGAAGAAATGGCTCATAATATAGACAGAAAACATACCAGAAAGATCTCCAATATGATGACATGAAATTCATTAATTTAATAAACAGACAGACAGTTTATCCATCTGCTCCTCTTGGTTGAGAGCCAGTTTCTGGACTAATGCAGTCACCTCTGTCAGTACGGAGATCTCTTTTACTTCCACATCTACAGCACGCTCTGATTTCACGTGAACCTGGGAGTGAGCTTTTTTTTGATGTAGGTGTGGAACTTTCTAATTTCTCTTGACAGGTGCCGAAGCACAGCCTGCAGCTCACAAAAGCTCAAGAGCCCAGGCTTCATGGGAGCAATACTTGGATACACTTTATCTATTTACATTTAAGGCATTTATCAGTGGGTGGTAGAAGCCTAGTGAGTGACACTTGCCTATGAACCAGGAGACCCAGGTTCAAATCCCACTTACTACCATTGTGTCCCTGCATACAGTGGCCTTACTAATATGCACAGCATCCCCAATAATCTACAGTAATCTTCCCCTAGCAAAGAAACGTAAAGCTGCACATAGTATCTGCCCGGATGTAAGAGCGCGGCCACAATGGGTAATGTTAGTAATCTAAGAACGGATTAGATTATGGATTTATGTAATTGATTGCAACGTAAAACGGTAACGCTCAAACACAAATGTATGGAGAAAAGAAAAGAAATCCACTCTGGGTCTCAAAATCCTTGCCCGGCGTCAATGTAATTCTCTTCGAATTAATACAGTCTCCTCATCCAAAAAAGTACATGCATTTCCCTTAACTGCTTCATCTTTAAAACAGGGGAGGAGACCAACAGAAACTCACAGATTAGAGAATAAAACAGGTTCCTGACCAGGTTAGGTTCACAGAGTAAGTTACCACGGTAACTGACTCTAAGTAAAAGTTACCTCTTTTTCAGAAACAGGCTTGACTTACCCTGCTTTCTCGAGTTTGACAAACCTGCCACTTTGAAACGGAAAACCCAGAGTTTCTCTCATTTCAGGCTTAACATTTTTCACTTGTAAACTCCTTTCTGAAATGGGCCCCTCGTGTGTTAAACCACTGGTGTCTCATTTTAAATGTAAACGAGGCTTTTTTTTTTTTTAACTGTTCTGAAATTTGTGAAGACAATAATGCTTCTGATGTCTAAAAAGACAATGCAGTTATGACGTTTCCAGACATTCCAGAAATTAAATGTTTGTTTTCATTTCTTTAATCTGTACATACATATGTGTTTTATTCCATAATATATCACTCTGATCTCATGATTCTCATAGGTATTGCAAATCTGCTTATCCAGAATATACATAATTTTTGGGTATTTTGTTTTTGATGCAACAAAAACAAAAATGCTTAGTTTAATAATGCTAATCATTTAATAATAATTGTCACAATGATTATCGCTTCACTTTCAGTAATACATTGAGGTTAACATATGGGATAAAATCACACCAGTTTCACCAAATCACAAGAGGTACACCAATATATCAAGACTGACAGACTTACATTTTAAGCATTTTAGTTATGGAAAAATGAAACAAAGAAATGCTCTATAGGTTATGGCGTATAAGATTACAAAGTAAGAATTCTGTATTTTATTAGTAAGTAGTATTTAGTTTGCTGTGTATATGATATGGTTATAATTCTTTTTTTTACTTTTACTGCAGCCTTAAATGTCCTCTTCTTGGTATTCAGCCAAGATCGTGTTACCAGCCTGGCACCTGTATTCCCCGTATTCAGTCGAAGAGTTGTAGCCTGACTGGATCGTTATTTTGACTGGAACCTTCACATCCACCTCTTTTCTCACTACATTCACAGTGAGCTTGGTGTGTGGATGGATGGTGGCTGGTATGGAAATCTTCACACCCTTCTTTTCCGTCTTGGTGTTGCTTGTCCCCTTCTCCACGGTGAAAGTGTTACTCACATTCACATTGACCTCTGATTTCACTATACCAATATCAAACCCAAATGACATCCCCACACTTATCTGTGTAGCATTGCTGAAGTTGAAGCTCTCGGTGACAGAACCTTCATACTCCCGACTGAGCTCAGAGGAGAAGGTCTGCTCATGTTTTCCACGATTCACACCACAGATGGAGTCAATGACGACTGATTTGGTGTTTTCTTCTTTCTTGTCCCAGAGGAGCTCTGCTGTTATCTTGGGTCTCCCAGGTTTAAGAGGACGAGCCCAAGACACTTGGTTGTCAATCCAGCCTATGCTTGGAAATTCTCTTCCAGCTCTGACCAGAATTGAACGACCACCTCTGTTTGGATGCTCATACAGGACCCATGCTCCTCTGTCCACTCGGCAGGAAGAAATCATATCATTGAAATTGCCAAACATTAAGTTTGTCTCACAGTTGAGGGTAATGCTCCTACCCCCATAGTTTTGATCCTCATACAGTGTGATCTGAGGATTTGTCAGATCTTCTTTCACCTGTTCCAGTGAAGAAATTACCTCATGCCACTCCACTGATCGACATTCACCCTCCTCAAAGTAGAACTGGGCACCCTGACAGTGGGGGTGTTCGTATAACACCCATGGCTGCCCTATGACCTTCACAGAGGAGATACAGTCATTAAAACTAACATCCCGAAGGTCTGGACAATACTCAGTGAACTCCCGGCTCACGCCTTGAAAGTCAGGATTCTCGTACACAAAAATCTTGTTTACAGGATTTGAAGCCATTCCCGTACTCCTGAAGGTTGTGCAAGAGGTGAGAGCAAAAGTGTGTGTGTGAAGAATTCCTGCTGTATTTGTAGTGTTCTTAGAGTGGGCTGAACTGCACAGAGCCAATCATCTTGTTTAGGAGGGCCTACCAGGTGTGCATATTTTTTCTGCACGTTTCCTGATCAAAGCTGATGCCATAGCTGCTCATACATTTTGAAAGATATTTGTTTATTACTATTAATATCTTTTTATTTCATATCTCAAGTTCGGCTACAGGTGTGTCCACCTGAGGTGGGCTATTTCAGGTTTTTTCTGTTTGAATAGCTTTAATTTTCTGTCATATATACAAGTGGTCTTATGTCATGGCGATCATGTCATCTCATGGCCCACAGGGGGCACTGCAGTGCCCAAGAGACCAACGACCACGAACTGGAACAAAGCAGTTCATCATCCAACATTAAGTCCTGGCAGCCATGTTGGACGTTGCTTCCTCATTGTTGATTATTTCACTTTGCTGCTAAGCCTTACCCAAAAACCCCAAATTGCCCCAAAAAAATGACATTGCCCAAAAATGATAATGCTCCATGCCATCCACCTGCTCCTGACTCCTTTTTTTCTGGTTGACCTTGTATGAAATGGGCTGGCCTTGGATTTTTGAGCCAACAAACGGAGCAGTTGTCTTGCGGGGTCTGCCTGACCTGGGCTTGTCAAAACCGTCTCCAGTCTCTTCAGATCTTTTTTTTAATCCTCTGTGCTTGACGATGCGACACATTGAAGGTGTCTGCCACATCAGCAGTGGATCTGGTCTCCAGCCTCTTGATAATCGACACTTTAGTCTCAGGGTGAATCGTAGGCGTGTTTGCAGAGGTCTAGTTGCAGTTGATGTGAAGGTCTAGTGTACTGGGTTTCTTTTTATACACCTGAGACCTAATTATTCATTATTAGTCAATGAAGCTCATATGACAAGGCGACAACACTTATGTCTCTGCAAAAATTGACTCAATGGGCTTTAGCAAGCTTTCACTATTGAAATACTTTTTGACCATTTTGTTTTGCACTGAAATATTATTACAAAAGCTGTTGGGAATAAAATTAGCCTTTTCTTGTAAAAAAACACCCAACTTTTTTGCACTTGAGGTCAATTTGTACACAAGAGACAAGACCTTTGTCAGGGACTTTACGCTACATGTGACATGACTTGGCATGACTTTCTTCAAATTGATTAAGTCAAAAAAGTTGAGTGCGACACCAGAGATTAGTTAAACTACATATTTATGTATCAAAAAGATAATAAAGGGCCATAAACGTAGTAAACACTGAACAGGATAGCACATGCTATGACAAGGTAAGGATGGCACCTGGTGGTGCTGTGGCCCCATGACCTGACACTTGACTCGATGAACTAGCCTAAATCAGTAGCAATGAGAGCAGTCCAGGCAGTGAGTAAAGTACTAGAGTAATCCCATAGAGCTACCAATGCTTTGTTAATCAACTTCCCTTACACAGTTTGGACAGGGAATGATCCCTCTGATCTTGTAAAGTAAAATAAGGCCTTTCTTAAATCTGAGATGAAGGGTGTCAGGGTCCAACCTAAATTATTTTTGGGGTGATTTGTTGCCTCTTCATTGACATGGTGAAGAAGTTCCATGTGTGTCAGATTGTAGTCTTGAGGCAACAATCTGAGTCTTGAGACTCCACAGCCCACTTCAGTTTGCCTACAAGCCTCTCTCACTTGGAGACCGCTGGGAGCACTGTGAGAATCGTCTTCTTTATTTGTCTCCCGCTGGAGAACACAGGAGTGAATCATCACCTCACAACATGTATTACCTCACCAAACCTCACCACCCACCACAGTATGTGAGAACTCAGGGTTGTGTTGTCAGACAGGGTGGTCTGGCAGTAGGATGGGCCCCACAGGGAACGGTTCTGGCACCGTTCTTCTTCACCATCTTCATCTACACTGTAGACTTCACCTACAACCTACAAGATCTCTGATGACTCTGCAATAGCTGGCCTAGTCACAAATGGGGATGACGAGGAGTACAGATAACTGACTCGGGACTTTGACTAGTGCCAGCAGAAACTACCCTCCAGATCAACACTGGAAAGACCAAGGAGTTTGGTGGTAGACTTCCGCAGGCACAAACTTCCTCCATTACAACCACTGAACATCCAGGGTAAGGACATTGAGGCTGTGGAGAGCTACAGGTACCTTGGTGTTCATCTGAGCAATAAACTAGACTGGACTCACAACTCTGATTGCCCTCTAAATGAAACGGCGAGCAAGCTGTACTTCCTGTAGAGGCTCAGGTCATTTGGGGTGAAGGGCCACTCTTTATGACTCTGTGGTGGCCTCAGCTATCTTTATGGTGTGGGTCTGCTGGGGAGGTAGCATCTCTGCTGGGGTCAGAAAGAGACTGAACAGGCTGATCCGGAGGGAGAGCTCTGGTCAAGGATGCCCTCTGAACCCAGTGGAGGTGGTGAGTGACAGGAGAATGGTAGATAAGCTATCATCCCTGCAGGAGACCTTGACAAGCACTGAGCAGCTCCTTCAGTGGCAGGCTGCAGCAGAATTTTGACAATGAACGGGGTATTTATTAAATGTTGACAAATGTTATTTCAGCTATATACATGTTAGATGGTACAAAGTGAAACAAATTATCATTTCTCTGGAACCTGGTGCTACATGTAACATTTGAACAATTAAAAAGTTACATAGTGACAAAGTGCACATGTGTGACACAGACAAACTGTGCTACATAAAGTGCAAACAGGGGATACAGGCAGTGCAAGATGTAGACAACAATGAGACAGACAGCACTAAATTATAGAAATGAGTAACAAATGCTCAAAGTAAAATAGTGCAAACTTTGAATTTTGAATGGTGCACTAATAGTGTGCAGTGGTGGAGGAAGTACAGAAGCTTAGTACTTAAGTAAAAGTACAAGTAACCTGCAAAATATGTACTCAAGTAAAAGTAGAAGTGCTACATCAACAATCTTACTTAAGTAAAAGTCCTAAGTACTTACTTTTAAATTTACTTTAAAGTATATTTTTTAAGTAAAAGTACTCACACAATGGTTTGTCTCAACATCTGGGGTGTGCCATTTTGTAAAAGCATAGTACATATACTGACTTATGCCTGTACTGATGTCATTGCTCGGAATAATTACAAAGCAATTATACAGTATATGTGTATTGGAAAGTTTGGTGTGCTTATTGTGCATGCACTCTGCAATACTGTGTGTACCTTAGAATTATGTGGATGACAAGTTATATACTAGGTATTACCCACTAATATACCATTAAGATAAACCAATCAGGACATGATATATCTTTAAATCATTTATGTACTTGCAAAACTATTCAACACTTCTGTTAAGAGCGGTAAAAGGGCAACACAACAGTAACCAAACACCAGTGGTGGGGTGGTGCTCTCAAGATATGGCAGTACAAGTGCATTGCGAGCCCTTTAATCAACTTCGTATCATCAGCACATTCTGTTCAACAAGAGTTGCCCTGGCTTGCATGAAAAAAAAATGTAGCGCAACTGTAAAACTAGTAAATACAAAGTTTATGTTCCAATGATTGCAGAAAAGCAAAAAGCATTGGCCTAATAATGGGATAACACACACTTAGTCAATACAAAAGGCAGATGTTAGAATGAGAAACAACAAAAATTTTGACCGTTGACTGGGGTGTGGCTCTCTTAAGAATATGCCAGTATAAATGCCATTCAGACCCCTAATCAACCTAGAATTATCAATACTTTTTGTTTAGTTTTTTCTTTAACAAAACACGAGTCTATATGAAAAACAGATGTAATTGTAAATCTTGTCAATGATCTATTATTTGCAGAAAAAAAACAATATTGTGTAACTCAACACTTACAATACAAATACAAAAGGCAGATCTTAGAATAAGAAACTTAAAATGAAGGACCATCAAATGAAAACTTTACCACTGGCCAGGCCATCAAAGATCAGAGGGTGAAAATGGCTCTCTCACGAACATGAGAGTATAAGTGCCATTTGGTGCCCTTATAAGCACAGCATTACCAGTGATTTTTGTTCAATTTCAAGTTTTTTGACCCTAGCCTGCCTCTTTTTGCAGAAAAGATGTGCCCTGCTGGACTTTAGAGTATCTATGGAGGCAGCTGAGTTGGCCAGGTAGGCATCCAGCTGTCTTGTGGTTTCTTGGACATTTCCCTTCATATGGCCAAAGAAGTCCTCCTCCTCTGACCCAGAATGGCTATCTGGTGATGAGGCTTGGTACTCCTCCAAGTGACTCTTGCTGTAGTCCATGCCTACTGTAAGAATGGACATCGCGGGAGCCTGCTTTGTCTTGCATAACAGATGTCTGCAGGGGGAGGTGTAACATTCCTGTGTCGACGGTTGTGGGTGAAGATTCGACACCCCGGTTTTTACATGTCTTTTGTCCGACGTCAACGTGCGAAGTATCAGCCGTCAGGACCGCCCACCCTCTTTGTCTTCACCAAATGGGAGGCACCGGGGGCGTGACATCAGAAACAACAGGTTCTGATTGGTCAGTGACAACTTCCTGTCCGCCAGTGACAACTTCCTGTAAGCCAGGGGTATAAAAGCCTGCGCACATGTGGAAAATGGGACTCTGGGCTCTCTTGCTCAGAGGTTTTTCCATCGGAAACCGGAAGGTTTCTGAGTCTCTCTCTCCTCCTCTTTTTCACTTCTCCCTCTTTACTCTTTCTTCTCATTTTTACTTTCTCTGTAACCTTGGTACCTTTTTACATTCAATATTCACATGTTACATAACAACAACCCAACACAGAATACAGGAAACATTAAGCTTATATGAAGAGTACTGTCTCTCTAACCTTGTAAAAACCATTATTATCACTTTGGAATTTCCTATGATCTCCTAGATGCAACAACATATTTCAGATTAACTGGCAGGATCAGAAAAGGTTCTTTGCAAGGTTTCCTTATCAATTAAACACTTGCCAATGAAATGAATGATTTAAATTACTTACCCAACCTTAGCAAATCCTCATTGCTTGTCCACGATGTGCGAAACTTTGGAAGTAAAATTGCAGCAGCATGAGTTCAGGGTCAGCAAGCATGTCACCAAACCGCCATTGTATTCCTTCTTGAAGGGCAGAGATCAGTGGCTGGCAGAACTTGGATGACTTTTGGAGGCGGTCCAGCTTCACAGTCAGGACGGTTATAGTTGGTAACAGCCATCACATGTGGACATCCACCTCTGCCTGCAACATGTTGACTGCCATGGATACTGGGTTCATGGTTGATGCATATTCTGTTAAGAAAGCAAGTTCTGCAGGGCTGAACCTGTAATACACAGTATTGGAATATGCAGAATGTCAACAAGTGATATAAGGAATTTGTCACACACCTAGATATACATAATGTTATTACACACATCATTCGACAAACTATTTTTAATTATGTCAGATTGTGTCTGCAAAAAGTTGTTAAAATATGAATTTGTGGCCTGTCAGCATAGATATGAAACAGACATGACTGATATGCTTATTGTGTACTAAGTTATCTAAATAATTATAGGCTCTACTACTGCAGTTCAATTAAACGAGGTGTAAATGATTAGTGAACAACAATATTATGGCACACAATCCATAGCCAACCACATCATAACTGTGCATCTGCTCCAAGTCAAACTTACATGGGGACTTTAAGTGCAATGGTCACTGCTCTGACAGCTCCTTCCCCACTTTCTCTAAATATCCTCAGTAGCCGCTCAACTGCAAGGAAGAGAGAGTTCTATCTGGTATCAACTGGACAGATGAGTTGCAGTTTGCACTCCCTTTCAATAACCTCCGCAGCGATAGATGAGCGGGCACTCTTATTCCAAAGAGCTGAGCACTTGGCAAATGCTGCACGAGACATCTTCCTGTACACAACATTTGATTCAGCTTTTTTAGCATCCACAGTTGAGATCAAATTCAAAAGATGACAGGCACAACAGTGATGTTTTGGGAGTTGATATTCAGAGCACTCATCTTCTTCCTTCATCAAAGCCTCAACTTCAACACCCTCTGTCTCCTCTTCTGGATCATCTTCCTCCACACTGTCATTTAACATTTTCCCTCTGTTCTTCAGTTAAACTTCCTTCATCTTCACATGCAAAAACTCTGAAGGCCTTAATAAAGTTTGAGGTATTATCTGTAGTGGTCCTAACAATTTTTTCACGGACGCTGTATTCTGTATGAATGTCATTGAGAGTACTGGCTAGCATGTCATAAGTATGTGCCCCTTTCAGCCTTTTTCAAGATAGAGCAACAGACTGTCTTTCTAGGTTATCTGAAATAAATCTAGTGGGCAGTAACCCGAATTAAGCTTTGCCTATGAGCTGTCCAACAGACTGTAGTTGTGGCGATGTATTTAGCAGTCTGCATTGCATTCTTCACTCCATCTTTCATTCGCTTTGTGTGCTAATCTATTCTCTCTCTCAATGTTGTACGTGACATGACTGGGTAATCTGGGTGATTATGCTGCATTAAATTAACGAACTCACGCTGTTCTACTACACCAAAAGGGTGCAAAAAAAAAAAGTTGACCACCGCAAGGTCCATGGTCTTCTGAGAGGCTTTGGTGTTGTCAAGTTTCCGCTGCTTTATTGAAGAACCCTCACCAGCAGATGATGTTCCCCTCTTTTTAGTTGCAGTTGCAGCCAGGTACTCCTTCAGAAGTGATCTGTGCTTTCACTATAATAGATAGCAAAAATAACAATGATATACTGTAAGTGTTAATTATTCATTCTTACAATTTAATTTAAAACATTTGTAATCCTAGATCTTCGAACAAAGTAACTAGCACAATCAAGTATATTATTAGGCCTATTTACTGTGCTAAACTATGTATATAAACCTTATAATTACGAGAGAAATATGTGACAAACCCAGGAAATACAGGAGTGTTGGTCTATTGTGATCACATCTCTAGTCTGAGATGACTACTGATTGTGAAACAGGCGGAAAGCACCCCTTCCAGCCAAGCTGGACCAGTGTTGTGCATGAACGGTTCATTGAACGCGTTCCTGTTTTTCGTGAACGCTGAACTGAACGAATCAGTTTACAAATTATGAACGTGAATGTGAATGACGTTCACTCTGGCGAGACTGAACGGCGCTCACGTTTTAAAGTTTGCTGATCACAGGCTAGCATGGCTGGTGCTTCGAGTCCGAAAAAATAAAATAAATAAAGAGCGAACGTGAACTAGTTCGTTTTTTTAGCTGTGAACTGGCACAGCTGTGAACTTCAAAATTGTAAAAAATTAACTATGAACGTGAACTAGTTCTTTTTCAGTGTGAACTGGCACAACACTGAGCTGGACACTATGCTAGCAAAGACATTAAGCTATCTTCTCCGAGCTAATAAACCAGTTTTATCCTACCACCGTGTTAAAAAAATGATGAAGCTACACTGGTGTGATTTTTATACTATTTCTGTAAGTCAACATACATTTCGCTAGATAATAGTATCATAACATGTCATAACATACCCAAAAGCATAGCATAGCATAGCTTACCTCTATATGTTTTTTCAAATTTGAAGGGGAGTTTTTAAATGCCAACAATTCTTTATGTTGAGGCTGGCATGGGATGCAAAGAAATCGCAAGGACTCATTCTTTGTACTCAAATAAATTTCTTAAATACGGCCAAGGATTTCTTTGTGATTCAGAGCTGCAGGGCTCGTGTTCACGCTCAGTTGATGCAGGTTCTGGGTCCATGTTGAATGTCTCGTCTTCTTGAAATCAAGCCGGTCTACCAGCTCGTGCTGCAACTGACGCGCGCTCTGCCATCATTGGAGCTAATAAAGCCTGACTGGTAGGAAATGGCAAACAACGCCAGAACGCAATAAGCTAACTATTATTCCATGCAAGATTTTGAGGAAATTGTGTTCATAAAATGTAACGAGTAACGGCATAAATTGTAGAAATGTAGTGGAGTAGAAAGTACAGATTATTGCCGAAAAATGTAATGGAGTAAACTAAAAAGTATGCATTATTATTTTTGCTTAAGTACAGATATGTAAAAATCTACTTAAGTACAGTAACGAAGTACAAATACTTTGTTACATTCCACCACTGATAGTGTGTGTGTCAGAGTCAAAAATTTACCGAGTGTTCAGGATTCTGATGGCCTGTGGGATGAAGTTGTTGCACAGTCAGGCAGTGAAGGCCTGAATGCTTCAGTACCTTTTCCCAGATGGTAGGAGGGTGAAGAGTGCATGTCAGGGGTGTGTAGAATACTTCACAATGGTGGTGGCTTTCCTGCTGGTGGCTTTTCCTGCAGCATGTGTGGTAAATATCCGTGATGAAGGGAAGAGAGACTCTGATGATCTTCTCAGCTGTTCTCACTATCCAACGTAGGGTCTTGTGGTCCAATACGGTGCAATTGGTTAGGATACTGTCGTCACGAGTCCCTCTGTAGAAGGTGGTGTGGATGAGTGGTGGGGGATGGGCTTTCCTCAGCCTTCGCAGCAAGTGAAGATGCTGCAGAGCTTTCTTGGCTGTTGAGGTGGTGTTGAGATCCAGTTCTCCTCTAGGTGAACACAGAGGAACTTTGTGTTCTTGACTATCTCCACACAATATCCGTCGATGTTCAGTGGTGAGTGGTCCCTCCGTTGTCTTCTGAAGTCAACAATCATCTCCTTTGTTTTGCCCACGTTCAGAAATAGATTGTTGTCCATCAGTCGTTGCACCTCCTCTCTTTATGCTGACTAATTGTTCTTTCTGATCACTGCACAGTTGTGGGTCAACAGGGTGAACAGCATTGGACCGAGCACCGAGTGTGGTGGTGCTGGAGACGCTGTTCTTGATCCGAACAGACTGAGGTCTCTCAATTAAGAAGTCCAAGATCCAGGGGTCACTGTCCCAGGTTTTAGTTCTGTTTCAGTCCAGTTCACATACCTGTGCAGTCATCCACAGGTTTGATCATGTGGTGATGGACTTGAAGACTGTAATGTCATCAGTGCATTTGCTGATGTAGCTGTTCACTGATGTCGTGTACGCCTCCAAGTTGATGATGTTGTCGCTGTTGGTTGCAGCGTCTCTAAACATTTGCCAGTCAGTGCACTCGTATCATTCTTGAAGAGCAGAAACGACTGCTGCAGGCCAGGTTCTCACCTGCTTCAGAACAGGTTTTGTGTGTTGGACAAGTGGTCTGTATGCTAAATTAGCATAATAGTGATGTGGTCTGATTGGCTGAGATGGGGCGGGGCTCCACCTGGTATGAACTGGTGAATTTAGTGTAGACAATATCCAGTGCGTTATCCCTTCTTTTCGCAAAGTCCACATGTTGATGGAATTTAGGGAGATCTGACTTGAGAGTTGGATAGTTAATCTCTGGCGACAATGATAATAGGACTGACTGAAGAGCGTTTCCCGCACTTCTAGTTTCTGAGAGAAAAGCCAGAAACCAAGCTGCAGAGAGGCCGCCTGGTCCATTTAGAAAACAGGGAACGCCTCTGTTGACCAACAACAACAACAACATTGTTGACACCCCCCACACTTGACCCTTCTGCACACAAGGAAAATCTTCACACAAAAAAAACTGTAGGCGAGAGATAAAAAGAAAAGAAGAAACCCTGTGAAACAGAAGGAGTGATACAGAGAGGGACCCCCTTCCAGGGTAGAGTGAGCCTGCAAATGGTGTCAGATCAGGGTTTCTGATGATTTGTCCAATAAATAAAAAAAAAAAGTCCAACAGTTGTATGGTTGAACAATTCCAGAGTGTAGTCCAGTGTCATGGTCTACATTATGTGTCCATTATGATGTTACTGGTACATTTGAAGATCCCTTAAGCTGTAGTTGTTACGGTGGTGGTGGCTGTGGTGACCCTCTGGTTTGTTTCATGCTGAGTCAGGAACCAGGATTTATCTGCTGTTCTCTTCACTGGAGTTTGCCAGTGGGCTGTGTGCTTGATTCCGTGTCTCAGAGAAAACAAACAGAAGCAGCGGCAGACGGTTGATTTGTACGACTGATTGTGAAATATGTGGTAATAGTAGGATATTGGTGCTGCAGTGGCCTGGTACCCTAACTAGGACAGCCTAACTAGGGAGAATTTAACACTGTCTGTGTCTAACAGGGTGACTGTGTGATAAATTGGACTTTATAATTGACACTGTCAAAGTGAAGTGAAATGTGTGTCTGGGACTTTAACAGAAGGCCTGAGAAAACAGATGGATTAGATTTAAACACTGACACTGTGTCTGAGTCCTGGACACTGACTGGCAAGCCGTTCCACAACTGCGGAGCTCTATATGAGAAGTATCTGCTCCCAGCTGTGCCCTTCTGTACTTTCGGTACCAGAAGTGACCCCGCACCTGTTGATTGAAGGGGGCGTGGCGGGTCGTAAAGAAGAAAGTTGATGAGTATCCACGGTCTAATGTCCTTCAGACAATTCTCTATTCTGTTCAGGTGCTGCCTCTCATCTGGCATTGCTGACAGATACAGCTGTGTGTCATCAGCGTAGCAATGAAAGCTAATACCATGTTTGCGGATGACGTCACCTAAAGGTAACATGTATAGGGATAATAGTAACAGACCTAGGACAGAACCTTGTGGAACACCAAATTCTACTTTACTATGTGAAGATGAATGACCATTGATGTCCACAAACTGATAACGGTCGGTCAGATATGATCTGAACCATTCAAAGGCCGTTCTCTTAATCCCAATAACATTGTCTAACCTGGCAAGGAGAATAGCGTGATCGATAGTGTCAAACGCTGCACTCAGATCAAGCAGGACAAGCAGCGAGATGTGTCTCTGAGGCCAACAGCAGTTCATTAACAACTTTAACCAGTGCTGTCTCAGTGCTATGATGAGGTCTAAATCCCGATTGATATACTTCATGGATATTGTTACAGTCTAGGTATGCGCTCAGCTGCTGGGCTATGACTTTTACTAAAATTTTTGATATAAATGGAAGGTTGGATATTGGTCTATAATTTGAAATCTGACTGCGATCAAGATCAGGCTTTTTAATCAGGGGTATAATGACTGCTACCTTGAACGAACTTGGTGCATGGCTGGTGCTAAGCGATGAGTTAACAATTTTGAGGATAGGATTTATAATATCGGGTGCTACTTGTTTAAGGAACCTTGAAGAAAGTGGCTCCAAAGCGCAAGTACATTGATAAAATCGTTTCTACTATGATGATACTGAGTGGTAGTATCCGTTTCTGTCTTATTCCTGGTTATATTGGCTCTAGTGTTAAACAGGAATCTGGAATTATTATAATCTCTTACTACCTTCCTTTTGAGGAGAGCGACATTATCTAACGTACTATGCAGTGTACGTTAGACAGGAGGCCTGCCATTACCTTGCTCCGCCGGTGTTGTAATCGGTTTCCTGTCCCAGTGGCTCTTGTCCATGTGGTTCCTGTACTGGGGGTGGCAATCTGAACTGATTCTCTCAGCGACAAAGGATGAATGACCGCATATGTTATTGACAATTTGTCACGACTACGGACTTACGAGGGAAGGAAGCGCAGAGGTTTGACATACTGGGAAGGGGGTTTTATTATACAATAAAAAAAGAAATACAAATAAACAATGGCGCGGTGGCCAAAAACGATTTAACTTAAATAAATAACTGAAACTAACCCGTAGGCGTGTGGCGATTGCCAGAACTCAAAACACATGAAATTAAACCAGGTCAAGTTCGTGCAGAGAGTCCACGAAAATGCCAGAGACCCAGAAGGGGCGGAAGCTTCCGGCATTTATGGGGCGTCAGGATTGAAGTCAGGTGTGGAGCCCAGCTGCAGGCAATCCTGACAGAGCCCCCCCTCCAAGGGCTACGTCCTCGGAGCCCCAACAGTACCATCAGTGGAGGCGGCGGGGCGGACGGCGGCAACCACAGGGCTCCTGCCCTGCTGTATCCTCCCCTTGGGGGACCCGGTCCCTCGGGCTGGCTCCCCGGCGTGGTCAGGCGTGGCGGCCCCGGTCCCTCGGCCTGGCTCCCCGGCGTGGTCAGGCGTGGCGGCCCCGGTCCCTCGGCCTGGCTCCCCGGCGTGGTCAGGCGTGGCGGCCCCGGTCCCTCGGCCTGGCTCCCCCGGCGTGGTCAGGCGTGGCGGCCCCGGACCCTCGGCCTGGCTCCCCGGCGTGGTCCCGCATGGCGGCCACGGACCCTCGTACCTGCACACAATAATCAGGGCCGATCCATCTCGGTACGTGTGGGCCCTGTCTCCACACGTCTCCTCTGACACGTCTTGTGTCACCCCCTGCACCGCGCAGGGAGATTGTCCCAGAACCTCCGGCGACTGTTCCAGGCACCCCAGGCTGGTGCCTTCTGGGACTATGCAGCCCCTCTCGCTGCCCGGCCCTGGTGCCAAGGGGGGGGCATTGCCAGACCATCCGGCTAGCCCCTTCTGCGTCCGTTGGGACAAGCAGGCCCTCTTCCTGCCTGTCCCAGCTGGGTCCTCATGCCTACCCGGGGGCTCTATGGCGCTCCACCCCTCTGGAGGCAGACGCAGGCCCATGCCTGGCCCGCCCTCCTCACTGGCTACTGGAGGACCCAGCTCCATCGCTTCCCCACCTACCCTCCCCTCAGGAGGAGTCCCCAACCCGAACTGCACCCCCCCAAAAAATTCTTTGGGGGAGCACCCCCCCCGGCTGGACTTAGGGGTACCTTGGGGCTTGTCCACCTCGCCTTGGACCAGCACATTCGGGTCAGGAACCTCCTCCCTGGGGTTCGGCTCCGCGGCTGGGTCACCATCTGGTGGACACAAAGAGGGGAAGTGGGGGCGACATACGGACACATATGCCACACAGACACACACAGACAGAGACAGACAGAAGAGAGGGTCGTCTGGCTCCCTCTCTGGGCTCTCCGGGACCTCCTCAGGGGGCACAGCCAGGATCTCGGGAGGTGCGACCTTCTCGTCGCCCACCATTGCTTGGTCTTCTTGCCCCGGATCCTGACTGGCGCTGGATGTGGTGGAGGGGCAGAGTTCGGTCCCTGGCTCAGGCTCTGGCCTATCAAACTCCGCCCTCAGTCTCTGCTGGAAGTCCCGAAAACTGCTGTCTGTCTCTCCCTGCTGCCCGAGGGCTGCGCTCCAGCCCCATGCTGACCCAAGCAGACACGCGAGGATGGTGGTGGTCTCGTCTGTGTCTGCTGCCCCACTGAAGGGTCCCGGGACAATTGGGCTGTCCCACACGGGGCTGGGCACGTCGCTGGAGATGGTGGTAGGTGTGTGGTGTGGAGGGGGGTGGACGTCTCCTCCAGCAGGTGTGGGCGCGATGGGCGGAGCCATCCCGGCACCGACTGCCCAAACGGCGTCATCCTGGTCGTCGTCCGTGTCCACCTCGTACCCCCAGAAGTCACATGGGTCATCATGGACGCCGCGATGATCTCGGACGCGCACGCTGGGCGGAGCCATCCCGGCAACGACCGCCCACCGAAAATCCACGTCATCATCGCTTTCGTCATCCGTGTCCTCCCACCAGTGACTCCAAGGGTCGTCCACCCTGCGGACATCCTGGACCCATGGCGCGATACGCTCCCATGGGCAGTACTCTGGCCATTCGGGCTGGAGGCTGCCCACCTCCTCGCTGGAGGAACGCCGCCGTTTTTGCCGCTTCTCACCCCCCTGGAAGTGACGTGGGTCCCCACGGACCTTGCGACGATCGCAGACTGGCGCGATGGGCGGAGCCCAACTCTCGTCTCCCGTGCTCTCGTCGTCGTCCGTGTCGTCCCAGTCCACGGGGAGCCTTGCCAGCAGAGCGCAGAGTTCTTGGCTCGACATGGCGAAGATCGTGGGGGTCGCATCTTCTGCGCTCGCTGCCCACGTCACTTCCTCGCTGCTGCCGACGCCAACGTCCTCGCTCCGCCCACTCACCCGCCGACGTTGTCGCTTCCGGGTTTCGCGGAGTTTCCCGGGGGTGACGTCATCACGCGGCGCCGCGTACCACGGCTTCTCGGGGAGAAAAGGCTCCACCAGAACGGGCGGCGCGTCTCTCCCCTGGCGTCCGCGTTCGCCGCGCCGGGCTGTGTCCTTCGCGGCGTTTCTTCTCCTCTGCTTTCTACCTCTGCGCTTTTGGGGGGGTCTCTGGCATTCTGTCACGACTACGGACTTACGAGGGAAGGAAGCGCAGAGGTTTGACATACTGGGAAGGGGGTTTTATTATACAATAAACAAAGAAATACAAATAAACAATGGCGCTGTGGCCAAAAACGATTTAACTTAAATAAATAACTGAAACTAACCCGTAGGCGTGTGGCGATTGCCAGAACTCAAAACACATGAAATTAAACCAGGTCAAGTTCATGCAGAGAGTCCACGAAAATGCCAGAGACCCAGAAGGGGCGGAAGCTTCCGGCATTTATTGGGCGTCAGGATTGAAGTCAGGTGTGGAGCCCAGCTGCAGGCAATCCTGACACAATTTAATTTATCTACTGCTGTGCTTATTTTTGATGCTTTATCTCTGTATCTCACAGTGAAAAGAGTAAACCAGCCTAAACAGGAAAAATTTAAGTAATCTGTCACACTTAATATTTTAACATATTGTAAACATATATTCATAACTTAAAACTATATATTAAGTTTAGCCTTTCTTTAATGTCTTCAGTGATCCTGCCTCTGTGGCTCTCTGTCCAAAGTACACTGAACAAACAAATAAATGCAACAATTTTTGCTCCCATTTTCCAAAGATCTGAAATATTTTCTTCATGCACAAAAGATCCATAAATCTCAAATATTGTTCTCAAACCTGTCGAAATCTGTGTTAGTGAGCACTTATCCTTGGCCGAAGTGAAAAATGATCTCCATGTTCCCACAAGGTATGTAACTGATAACAGCAATACACACTGCTTTGATTGTCCTAAGGTGGAATGTTCACAGGTGATGACTTGTAAATCTTGCTGTCATGATTAGGGTTGGGCTATGAACTATTTTCAGAGTTCAGGTTATACAATCTGTTAATACTGAAGAAGAGATTTTAACCATAAGCTGTTCTGTGAATTATAAGTTTTTAATCTACAGATATGGGTTGTTTGTGTACAAGAAAGCTTAAATCCACTGAGCTATATCCTAGCTTCCTCAACCTTTGAAAGGAAGGTGTGATAGGAAGGCCTGTGATCAAAAGTACAGGTTGATTTGTTACCTAATGTTGTGCTTTTCAGTGACTGTGCAAAAGCAACATTTTATACAAACAATAACAGACATTTCTTGAACATTCAGGTTAAAATTGATGTTTTTAGTGTTATTTTACAATCAATGCAACACTGACCTGCTGTAGTGAACGATTTTTCATATAATCCTTATTATACACTCTGGTGCAAATTAAGTAACCTTATAAAGGATGGCTTGTGTCTTACGTTGTATATGTAGAGGCAGCACGCAGGAGTCAGAAGAACAAGGAACTCAAGCTGCATCTTTATTTCATAAGTTATTAGTTAGGCATAGTGGTCACAAACCGAACTGGTCCTGACACTCCGGGTCAGGTATTTCTCATGTTTTTGTGTCCATCGTGTGCCTAATTATCCTTGAGTGCGTTCGCCTGTGTTGCTAGTATAAGTATAACTTGAGGGCCCGTCCACACAATAATAATTTTCTCTAAAATGGGTTTTCAGTTTCTAAATATGTCAATGTAACTCCCCGCTCTTGCGCCTTGCATATAGTTCTCTTCTGCGATGGGTTAAACTGTCAGATCGCGTCTCCAGCCTTACCTTTTCATTAGAGAGGACTTCTTGTAGTTGCTTTATGAGGTCCTGTAGCCACTGTAGCACAACCATGAACATGTTATATGCCATTGTTGTATGTATGATGTGCTCAAGGGTATTAGCCCAACCTCCAGCCTGACCAATATATCAGGGACGTGTCGTGGAGCTGAAGATGAAATAAGGCCACTTTCAGACCATGATGCCATGATGCGGCACAAGAGTGATTTTGCAGCAGTCTTGTGCATGCACTGTGGTTAAAGTTCATGCCAATTTCTTGTGCTGAGCCCCATGGCAAGCGCAGAATATTGAACGCAATTTGCTGAACTCAATGACTGAGCACTGAATTGTGGGCCGCTAGACTTAATGTTTTAGGAATTACCTGATTAGGACTTCCCAGAGCGGCACTTTCACCCTAACCCTAACCCTTAATGTGTCTAGTACCTGTAAATGTCCTGTCACCAGAGTGTTCCCTGTGTTCCATGTAGCGATGTTCTCTCTGTGTCTATGTGCTTGTTCAGAATGCTACAGTTCTAAATAGAACAAGGAAATTTGACCACATCACCCCAGTCTTACAATCACTGCACTGGTTACACATCAAATTTAGAATTGACTACAAAATCCTACTTTTGACCTATGAAGCTCTAAATGGTCTCGCCCCGCAATACCTGAGTGAACTTTTAGTTATTTACGACCCGCCACGCCCCCTGCGATCAACGGATGCAGGGTCACTACTGGTACCCAAAGTACAGAGGGTCACAGCTGGGAGCAGATCCTTCTTTTATACAGCTCCGTAGTTGTGGAACGGCTTGCCGGTCAGTGTTCGGGACTCAGTCTTAGTGTTTAAACCTAACCTGAAAACACAGCTATTTTATCTGCCCTTTTGTTAAAGTTCCAAACAGAGTGTAAATTATAAAGTCCACTTTATCACACAGTCACCCTTGTTAGGCACAGACAGTGTTAAATTCACCTTAGTTAGGCTCTCCTAGTTAGGGTATCGGGCCACTGGAGCACAAATATACCATTAAAGCCACATATTTCAGTATCAGTCGTACGATGCCACCGTCTGCCGCTGCTTCTGTTTGTTCTCTCCGAGACACTGAATCAAGCGCCTAGACTACTGGCAAACTCCCGTGAAGAGACCAGCAGATAAATCCTGGTTCCTGACTCAGCATGAAACGAACCAGAGGGTCACCACAGGCACCACCACCGTAACAACTAATGCTTCAGGGATTTTCCGATGGACCAGTAGCATCATAATGGACATGTATTGTACACCATGACAATGGACTATTTTGGACTTCTCCACCTATACAACTGTAGGCCTTATTCTCTTATTGGACAATCACAAACCTGCACTGACACCACTTGCAGGCTCACTCTACCCTGGAAGGGGGTCCCTCTCTGTATCACTCCTTCCCACTCCTTTTTTCTCTCTCCTAGAGCTTTTTTGTGTGGAGTTTGGGCTATATAATAAATAAATGTTGTTGATGTTGTCTGCATACTTCTACCATCTATGCTACTTTGATTCTTGCAGGTTTTGCACCTGCCAGAAAAAATGTAAAGTTAATTTGTCATTCTGTCATCCTGACAACGGACTCTTTTCTTTTTTGAGGTCAGGGAAGTGCTTCTGCTCCTTTAAAGCCAAGACAGAAAGAATGACGAAGCGCTTCTTCCCTCAGAATATTTGGGCCCTGAATCACTCCATATTGTTCTTAAATGTATGTCTTGTTGCTAAGGCACCTTATGCCAGAGTTTATTCATCAATATTCCCAGGTTAAGAATACACTACAGACTGCAGCACCATCCTGCATGTTTGAAACACAACAGCAGCTCCTGCTTCACATCCCACAGTACCATTTTCTGTACAGAATCTACAGCTGAAACTCACCGCCTGCTGCTACCGCCAGCACGTCACACATTAGTAAACTGTTGGTCTCTACAATGCTCACCGGTTACACCTGCTATATGCTATATGACGCCACCTGGACTTATCACCTGTGCCCAATCCGGACAGCGTTTAAAAGCCGCACGCCACATGCCTGCGGGTTAGTTTAAGTTGATTCCCCCTTTTTTTACCCGTTTTTGGCCACCGTGCCGTTATTTGGCTCCAGGCGATCGCTACAGCTGAAGCCAATTCTGACCACCTTTAAAAGACTGTAACTCCACACCTTCTGCAGCTCTGACATTCTGTCACGACATCAAGCTGACGGGGGAAGGAAGCGCAGAGGCAGGACGTGCTGGGAAGGGGATTTTATTAATAATTATTAATAATAATAAAAAATTACAAATAAACAATGGCACGGTGGGCAAAAACGGGTAATAAAGGGGAATCAACTTAAACTAACCCGCAGGCGTGTGGCGATTGCCAGAACTCAAAATACTAACACAGTTGCAAGGTCAAGTTCACAAAAGTTTTGCCGCTCCCGAAGGGGCGGAAATTCCCGGCTTTTAAACGCTGTCCGGATTGGGCACAGGTGATAAGTCCAGGTGCCATCAATCCTGTTGACAGGTCAACAGACAATTCCATTGACTTCACGTTTGGTTTGTCTTTAAAAACATTTTTAGTCACATGAAAAGCTTGGTGTACTTGTACCATCTATCCTACTTTGAATCTAGCAGGTTTTGCACCTGCCAGAATTTTTTTTTTTTATTTGTCATCCTAACAATGGACTCTTTCTCATTTGAGGTGAGAAAAGAGCTTCTTCCCTCAGGCGATTTGGGCCCTGAATCAGGGCCAGGTGGAGATCTGGTCTCTGTCTCTGTAATTCCACCCTTTATAACTATGCAGATTTTAACCATTAGCTGTCCTGTGAATTGTAAGTTTTTATCAACAGCTATGGGTTGTCTGTGCTTTAAAATCTGCAGTTGTGACACTATCAATATTACATTCATATCTGCTTTAATACTCCACTGCATATTGTTCTTAAATGTGTGTCTTGTTGGTAATGCATCTGCACTTTATCCTTACTGGCATACTGTTTCTATTGTTTTTGGGGTTTTTTTGCAAAAAGCATTTAACTGCATGACACACAATGTATTGTGGTGTAGGGGACATAAACTCTGAATCTAATTTAGAGTTTGCATTGTATATAACTTTATAAATTTTGTACGGTATTTTAGTATAAAAAACAGGTTTCTGCATGTTTGAAAGCTGCCTTGTTTGTAAAAATGTGAAAGTGATCTTATCTCCTCATTCACACAACGTGTATAAATTTTAACTGTCATAGACACTGCTTTGAATGTCCTAAGGTCCTGGTAAGCCAGGTTACAGCATGTAGAGTTGTGCATATTTCTCTCAGTATTCTCTTCATTGCAGTCCACAGGTGATGAATGAGAATCATCACTGCTGTCAGTAGGTTTGGGCAATGAACTCTGTTCAGAGTTCAGGTTATACAGCCTGTTAATAATGATGAAGAGATTTTAACCATAAGCTGTCCTGTGAATTGTAGGTTTTTATCAACAGCTATGGGTTGTCTGTGTAAAAGGAGCTACATATGAACTTCCTCAACCTTGGGGTGTGATAGGAAGGTCTGTGATATAAAGTACAGGCTGACATGCAGCAAGGTCTGTAGGAATCTCTCCCTTTTCTGGAGAAACTGAAAGTCAAGCAGCATTCCAACATTTCCCATCAATTAACACTAAATAATAAAGAACAATTTGTCTTTGCAAGGGCTATTACAGTGCATCCAGAAAATTTTCACAGCGCATCACTTTTTCATCAGCGTATCAACTGTGACACTAATGCACTGGCGCTTTCACAGAAAAGCCACTCTGTCATCCGCACGAAGATGCAGAAAAGATAAATTCACTCTGTAATGCCTTCTCCATGTCAAAGCTAGACTAGATTGGACAGAAATTGTACCATTTCAGAGATCGTTTCTGTGTGGACCGGGCCTGAATGTGTCTAGTCCTTGTACCTGCAAATGTCATTTCACCTGACCATTCCCTGTGTTCCATGTGGCGATTCTCTCTGTGCCTCATACACAAAAGATCCATAAATCTCAAATATTTTTCTTAAATCTGTCGAAATCTGCATTAGTGATCACTTCTCCTTGGCCGAGATAATCCATTCCATATTGAAAAAAGTGAACACTGGTGTCAGGATTGACTGCAGCTGTGCTCATCACCGGTGGCCAATCCTGACGGTGCATAAAACCCCTAGACTTCCGCCTCTTCAACAGGGACGACATTTTCGTGAATTTCACTTGACAACCATGTGTATGTGTGTATTTTGAGTTCTGGCAATCGCCACATGCCTATGGGTTAGTTTTAGTTGTTCCCCTTTTTTTCCTGTTCTTGGCCACCGGCACCATTCTTTATTTGTGTTTATTGTTTATTTGTAATAAAAACCCTTCCCAACATGTCACACCTCTGCACTTCCTTCCCCCGTAAGTCCGTAGTCGTGACAGAATGTCGTCCCTCTACTCAAAAGCGCAGAGGTAAAAAGAAGCAGAGGAGAAGAAACACCGTGAAGGACGCAGCCCGGCGCGACGAGTTCGGGCGCCGGTGGAGAGACGCGCCGCCCGTTCTGGTAGAGCGATTTCTCCCCGATGAGCCACGACGCACGGTGCCACGTGATGACGTCACTCCCGGGAAAATCCGCGAAACCCAGAAGCGACAACGTCAGCGGGTGAGTGGGCGGAGCGAAGACATCGGCAGCAGCGAGGAAGTGACGTGGCCATGGGAGATGATCGCGCCCTGGGTCCAGGGTGGACGACCCTCGGAGTCACCGGTGGGAGGACACGGATGACGAAAGCGGCGATGACGGGGATTTTCTTTGGGCGGTGCTCCGCCCATTGCGTACGTCCGAGATCGTCGCGACATCCGTGATTACCTACGTGACTTCCGGGAGTATGAGGAAGACGAGGGAGACACGGATTACAACGAGAGTGATGAAGAGAGTGTGCCCGTCCCGGAAAGACGACCACCACTGAACAAGACACACAAGCTGAAACGTCAAGACTGGGCCAAGAAATATCTCAAGACTTATTTTTCTAAGGTTTTATGGACTGATGAAATGAGAGTGAGTCTTGATGGGCCAGATGGATGGGCCCGTGGCTGGATTGGTAAAGGGCAGAGAGCTCCGGTCTGACTCAGACGCCAGCAAGGTGGAGGTGGAGTACTGGTTTGGGCTGGTATCATCAAAGATGAGCTTGTAAGGCCTTTTCGGGTTGAGGATGGAGTCAAGCTCAACTCTCAGTCCTACTGCCAGTTTCTGGAAGACACCTTCTTCAAGCAGTGGTACAGGAAGAAGTCTGTCTCCTTCAAGACAAACATGATTTTCATGCAGGACAATGCTCCATCACACGCGTTCAAGTACTCCACAGCGTGGCTGGCAAGAAAGGGTATAAAAGAAGAAAAACTAATGACATGGCCTCCTTGTTCACCTGATCTGAACACCATTGAGAACCTGTGGTCCATCATCAAATGTGAGATTTACTAGGAGGGAAAACAGTACACCTCTCTGAACAGTGTCTGGGAGGCTGTGGTTGCTGCTGCACGCAATGTTGATGGTGAACAGATCAAAACACTGACAGAATCCATGGATGGCAGGCTTTTGAGTGTCCTTGCAAAGAAAGGTGTCTATATTGCTTGCTGATTTGTTTTTGTTTTGTTTTTGAATGTCAGAAATGTATATTTGTGAATGTGGAGATGTTATATTGGTTTCACTGGTAAAAATAAATAATTGAAATGGGTATATATTTGTTTTTTGTTAAGTTGCCTAATAAGTATGCACAGTAATAGTCACCTGCACACACAGATATCCCCCTAAAAAACCCCCCTAATAAAATTATTCCTCAAAAATACAACTTGCCTAATAATTCTGCACTCCCTGTATGTCTTGTTGGTAATGCACCTATTATGCCAGAGTTTTTTCGTCAATATTCCCAGGTTAAGAATACCACTACAGACTGAAGCACCATCCTGCATGTTTGAAACACAACAGCAGCTCCTGCTTCACATCCCACAGTACTGCCATGTTCTGGACAGAATCTACAGCTGAAACTCACCACCTGCTGCTACCGCCAGCACTTCACACGTTAGTAAACTGTTGGTCTCTACAATGCTCACCAGTTAAACCTCGACTTCAACCATAAGGGCCTACAGTAGGTGATCCTTCTCATGCTATATGGCCAGCGCATAACTCAAGCCATCCAGTAGCTCCTCTCAGCCTGGACCTGCCTCACCCACCATATCGACCCGCATACATCCAACAAAACCCACAATTCCATACTTCACTACAGATAGTGAAAGGGAATTCACTAATCTGAAACTGGCATTACATAATCTTCTACTATTCATCTAATTGTCCCCACTTCGGGGGCTAGTGGGAAAGAGAAGTGCGATTTATTAAGAATGCTCAGGTGACTGTGGTACATTTCACTGTAGTCCTCTCTGTAGTCCTCTCAGGATGCCACCTTTCTCCAGGTTGTCTATGCAACAAAAGATGGCACTACTGTCAGAACGTTGTGGATCGGTTCAAATAAACCTGCCAGGACTTCAGATGAGTCAGAACTGGAATAGCAGCAAACCTCACATAGGGCTCTGTGGTCCTAATCGTCGATCTGTGAAGTGAAGTGATTGTAACTTATGATACACAGCAGCACAGCACTTAGTGCACACAGTGAAATTTGTCCTCTGATTTAACCAATCACCCTGTGTGAGCAGTGGGCAGCCATGACAGGTTCCCGGGGAGCAGTGTGTGGCAGTAGCACCTCAGTGGCACCTTGGTGGATCGGGATTCAAACCAGCAACTTTATGATTACGGGGCCCCTTCTTTAACTGCCCAGAGCTCAATGGCAGAACTACAGAAAGGTGTACATGAGACCAGTTGCTCACCTGATTGGACTCACCTCAAGGGCTGCGCTCTTTGCTCAATATTTGGACAATTCACCTTTTGCAGTAATTAGTATTGCCCAGTATTGTGGTGTAGGAGACAAACACTGAATCTAATTTAGAGGTTGCATTGTATCTAACTTTGCAATTTTGTATGTTATTTTAGTATAAAAAACAGGTTTCTGCATGCTTGAAAGCTGCCTTGTTTGGAAGAATGTGAAAGTGATCTTATCTCCTCATTCACACAACGTGTATAAATTTTAACTGTCATACACACTGCTTTGAATGTCCTAAGGTCCTGGTAAGCCAGGTTACAACATGTAGAGTTGTGCATATTTCTCTCATTAGTATTCTCTTCATTGCAGTCCACAGGTGATGAATGAGAATCATCACTGCTGTCAGTAGGTTTGGGCAATGAACTCTGTTCAGAGCTCAGGTTATACAGCCTGTGTCACGACTACGGGCTTACGGGGGAAGGAAGCGCAGAGGTCTGACATGCTGGGAACGGGGTTTTATTAACAAATAAACAATAAATACAAATAAACAATTCAGTTGACTTCCTTTATTGCAGCTCCCCAGACGAGAAATTTCACACCACACTCATACACAAACAATCCATAAATCTCAAATATTGATCTCAAATCTGTCGAAATCTGTGTTAGTGATCACTTCTCCTTGGATTATCTCCCATTCCATACTGAAAAAAGTGAACACTGGCCAGACTTAAAAAAAGTGAAAAACGATCTCCTTGTTCCCACAAGGTGTGTAACTGATAACAGCAATACACACTGCTTTGATTGTCTAAATAGAACAAGGAAATTTGACCACCTCACTCCAGTCTTACAATCACTGCACTGGTTACACATCAAATTAAGAATTGACTACAAAATCCTACTTTTGACCTATAAAGTAGGGTCTGTCAAAACCCATTGAGACATACTGTATGTGTATTTGGGCTATATAAGAAATAAATGTTGTTATTCTACCATCTATCCCACTTTGATTCTTGCAGGTTTTGCACCTGCCAGAAAAAATAAAAAGTTAATTTGTCATCCTGTCATCCTGACAATGGACTCTTTTCTTTTTTGAGGTCAGGGAAGTACTTCTGCTCTCTTAAAGCCAAGACAGAAAGAATGAATGCTATTTGGGCCCTGAATCAGGTGCAGGTGCAGATCTGGTCTCTGTCTCTGTAATTCCACCCTTTAAAAAATATGCGCTGTACTGTAACATCTGTGACACTATCCATATTTCATTCATATCAATCATCATTGTTGGTAATGCACCTATTCTTGTTGGTAATACACCTATTATGCCAGAGATTTTTCATCAATATTCCCAGGTTAAGAATACCACTACAGACTACAGCACCATCCTGCATGTTTGAAACAGTACTTAGCAGCTCCTGCTTCACATCCCACTGTACTGCCATGTTCTGTACTGAATCTACAGCTGAAACTCACCGCCTGCTGCTACTGCCAGCACGTCACACATTAGTAAACTGTTGGTCTCTACAATGCTCACCAGTTACACCTCGACTTCAACCATATGAGCCTGTAGTAGTGGCAGGAGTTACTAACTCCCAGAGCTGCAGACATTTCTGTCCTCATAACCTCCCATAACTTTTTTTGCAGCACATTGTAATGCCATTTTGATTAAGGAACGTGCCTCAACGGTTAATGAACAATGCTTTAGCCAATGGTCTGAACATGTGGAGATGCTGTGTACGGTTTGTACATGGTACACATGGTCTCACTCTAAACTTGGCAAAATGTGAATTTGGAAAAGCTAGTTACCTATCTGGGGAATCAGGTGGGGCATGGTCAAGTTCGTACACTTGAAGCAAAGAGTTTCCTACACCCACCACTAGACAGGAGTTGCGTAGATTTTTGGGGAAGGTCAACATGACTGTCAACATGCTTTTAGAAATTCAAAGGCCAATGGGTGATATGTATATGCACGCATTTACCACCTTATTCTTCACGGTGGGAGCACTTAGGCGAATTTTCGGGCGAGAACGCCTATGGCTCAACAAACAGAAAACAAACACAGGCAACACAAAACTGGGCAACACAGTGAAGGAAAGTAAAAACACTTTTCTAGCTGTTCATGATCCAGCCTTACACTGCCTGCACCTCATATGGTCCATCATCTCTACTGTTCACCACTTTCCATGTGCAATTGCTTTATAAGCTTTCACACCGTGAATCTTTGTCATCCACCAAACAAGAGGAGTCAAAAGCCTCCAAGCACTCCTTTTCCTTGACCAACAGCAACATCTCTCCCACACACAAAGGAGGGAATGTCCTGGACCTGGTCTTCCGTCGTCCTTCTCCAACTTCTGACCTTTCTTCCACTCCCCTTCACATCTCTGACCACCACTTCCTGACCTTTACACTCACTGTACCTACAGGATCCACAACTGTCCCCATCCATCCTTCATTAGACACAACCTTCACACTGTCTCACCTTCATCTGTATCTTCCTGCATTCTTTCACATCTCCCAACCTCTGACTCATTCTTCTCCTTACCACTAGAGACCGCTACTAACTCTCTCCTCACCTCACTTTCCCTTTCCATTGATCAACTCTGTCCTCTATCAACAAAACCCAAAAGGATTAATCCTTGGAATATTACTGACAACTCTTAATCATTAACAAATCTCAGAGCAAAGGTTGAACAAGGCAACTGCTGAACAAGGACATAGCATGAAACGAACCAGAGGGTCACCACAGCCACCACCACTGTAACAACTAAAGCTTCAGGGATATTCAGATGGACCGGTAGCATCATAATGGACATGTATTGTACACCATGACACTGGACTACATTTTGGACTTCTCCACCTATACAACTGTAGGCCTTATTCTCTTATTGGACAATCACAAACCCTGCACTGACACCACTTGCAGGCTCACTCTACCCTGGAAGGGGGTCCCTCTCTGTATCACTCCTTCCCAACGTTTCTTCCTTTCTTTTTTTCTCTCTCCTAGAGCTTTTTTGTGTGGAGTTTGGCCAATATAATAAATAAATGTTGATGATGTTGTCTGCATACTTCTACCATCTATGCCACTTTGATTCTTGCAGGTTTTGCACCTGCCAGAAAAAAATTAAAGTTAATTTGTCATTCTGTCATCCTGACAACGGACTCTTTTCTTTTTTGAGGTCAGGGAAGTGCTTCTGCTCCTTTAAAGCCAAGACAGAAAGAATAACGAAGCGCTTCTTCCCTCAGAATATTTGGGCCCTGAATCACTCCATATTGTTCTTAAATGTATGTCTTGTTGGTAAGGCACCTTATGCCAGAGTTTATTCATCAATATTCCCAGGTTAAGAATACACTACAGACTGCAGCACCATCCTGCATGTTTGAAACACAACAGCAGCTCCTGCTTCACATCCCACTGTACCATGTTCTGTACAGAATCTACAGATGAAACTCACCGCCTGCTGCTACCGCCAGCACGTCACACATTAGTAAACTGTTGGTCTCTACAATGCTCACCGGTTACACCTGCTATATGCTATATGACGGCACCTGGACTTATCACCTGTGCCCAATCCGGACAGCGTTTAAAAGCCACACGCCACATGCCTGCGGGTTAGTTTAAGTTGATTCCCCTTTTTTTTACCCGTTTTTGGCCACCGTGCCGTTATTTGGCTCCAGGCGAACGCTACAGCTGAAGCCAGTTCTGACCACCTTTAAAAGACTGTAACTCCGCCCCTTCTGCAGCTCTGACATTCTGTCACGACATCGAGCTGATGGGGGAAGGAAGCGCAGAGGCAGGACGTGCTGGGAAGGGGATTTTATTAATAATTATTAATAATAATAAAAAATTACAAATAAACAATGGCACGGTGGCCAAAAACGGGTAATAAAGGGGAATCAACTTAAACTAACCCGCAGGCGTGTGGCGATTGCCAGAACTCAAAATACTAACACAGTTGCAAGGTCAAGTTCACGAAAGTGTCGCCGTTCCCGAAGGGGCGGAAATCCCCGGCTTTTAAACGCTGTCCGGATTGGGCACAGGTGATAAGTCCAGGTGCCATCAATCCTGACAGGTCAACAGACAATTCCATTGACTTCACGTTTGGTTTGTCTTTAAAAACATTTTTAGTCACATGAAAAGCTTGGTGTACTTGTACCATCTATCCTACTTTGATTCTAGCAGGTTTTGCACCTGCCAGAATTTTTTTTTTATTTGTCATCCTAACAATGGACTCTTTCTCATTTGAGGTGAGAAAAGAGCTTCTTCCCTCAGGCTATTTGGGCCCTGAATCAGGGCCAGGTGGAGATCTGGTCTCTGTTTCTGTAATTCCACCCTTTATAACTATGCAGATTTTAACAACAACTAACTGCAACAACTATGCAGTTTTTATCAACAGCTATGCATGCTTGAAAGCTGCCTTGTTTGAGAAGATAAGATCACTTTCACATTTTTCCAAACAAGGCAGCTTTCAAGCACGTACAAAATTTCAAAGTTATATACAATGCAACCTCTAAATTAGATTCAGAGTTTATGTCCCCTACACCACAATACATTGTGTGTCATGCAGTTAAATGCTTTTTGCAAAAAAACCCAAAAAAACAATAGAAACAGTATGCCAATAAGGATAAAGTGCAGATGCATTACCAACAAGACACACATTTAAGAACAATATGCAGTGGAGTATTATAGCGGATATGAATGTAATATTGATAGTGTCACAGTTGCAGATTTTAAAGCACAGACAACCCATAGCTGTTGATAAAAACCTACAATTCACTGGACAGCTTATGGTTAAAATCTCTTCATCATTCTTAACAGGCTGTATAACCTGAACTCTGAACAGAGTTCATAGCCCAAACCTACTGACAGCAGTGATGATTCTCATTCATCACCTGTGGACTGCAATGAAGAGAATACTAATGAGAGAAATATGCACAACTCTACATGTTGTAACCTGGCTTACCAGGACCTTAGGACATTCAAAGCAGTGTGTATGACAGTTAAAATTTATACACGTTGTGTGAATGAGGAGATAAGATCACTTTCACATTTTTCCATTCACACAACGTGTATAAATTTTAACTGTCATAGACACTGCTTTATTAGTATTCTCTTCATTGCAGTCCACAGGTGATGAATGAGAATCATCACTGCTGTCAGTAGGTTTGGGCTATGAACTCTGTTCAGAGTTCAGGTTATACAGCCTGTTAAGAATGATGAAGAGATTTTAACCATAAGCTGTCCTGTGAATTGTAGGTTTTTATCAACAGCTATGGGTTGTCTGTGTAAAAGGAGCTACATGTGAACTTCCTCAACCTTGGGGTGTGATAGGAAGGCCTGTGATATAAAGTACAGGCTGACAGGCTGACATTCTGGAGAAACTGAAAGTTGGGCAGCATTCCAACATTTCCCATCAATTAACACAAAATAATAGAAACCAATTTGTCTCTGCAATGGCTATTACAGTGCATCCGGAAAATTTTCACTGCGCATCACTTTTTCATCAGCGGATCAAATGTGACACTATACATATCACCTTCCCGGGGCGTTACGTGACACTAATACCCTGGCGCTTTCACAGAAAAGCCACTGTGCCATCCGCACAAAGATGTGGAAAAGATAAATTCACTCTGTGATGCCTCCACTCTCCATGTGGAAGCAAGGCTAGATTGGACAGAAATTGTACCATTTCAGAGATCGTTTCCGTGTGGACCAGGCCTGAATGTGTCTAGTCCTTGTACCTGCAAAGGTCCTTACAGCCGAGCATTCCCTGTGTTGATTCTCTCTGTGCTTCATGTTGATGCAAAAGCGGAACATAAGCTGATTAAAGGAAGGTTCTATGACCTTGATGGGCACCATCTGGGGTGAGCTTGTGTTTCGACATTGTAGGTCCCGTGGTATAAAAGCTGTGAACTGCTATCAGGAAGTTGGGAGTTCTTCTTGCGAGTTCCCCCCATGGCCATGGTAAATAAACTTGGAAAATCAATTCAGTTGACTTCCTTTATTGCAGCTCCCCAGACGGGAAATTTCACGCCACACTCATACACAAACAATCCATAAATCTCAAATATTCATCTCAAATCTGTCGAAATCTGCGTTAGTGATCACTTCTCATTGGTTGAGATAATCCATTCCATACTGAAAAAAGTGAACACTGGCCAGACTTAAAAAAAGTGAAAAATGATCTCCTTGTTCCCACAAGGTGTGTAACTGATAACAGTAATACACACTGCTTTGATTGTCTAAATAGAACAAGGAAATTTGACCACATCACCCCAGTCTTACAATCACTGCACTGGTTACACATCAAATTTAGAATTGACTACAAAATCCTACTTTTGACCTATAAAGTAGGGCCTGTCAAAACCCATTGAGACATACTGTATGTGTATTGGGGCTATATAAGAAATAAATGTTGTTGTTATTCTACCATCCATCCCACTGATTCTTGCAGGTTTTGCACCTGCCAGAAAAAATAAAAAGTTAATTTGTCATCCTGTCACCCTGACAATGGACTCTTTTCTTTTTTGAGGTCAGGGAAGTACTTCTGCTCTCTTAAAGCCAAGACAGAAAGAATGAATGCTATTTGGGCTCTGAATCAGGTGCAGGTGCAGATCTGGTCTCTGTCTCTGTAATTCCACGCTTTAAAAAATCTGCGCTGTACTTTAACATCTGCAACTGTGACACTATTCATATTTCCTTCATATCAATCATCATTGTTGGTAATGCACCTACTCTTGTTGGCAATACCCCTATTATGCCAGAGTTTTTTCATCAATATTCCCAGGTTAAGAATACCACTACAGACTGCTGCACCATCCTGCATGTTTGAAACAGTATGTAGCTGCTATCGCCAGCACGTCACACATTAGTAAACTGTTGGTCTCTACAATGCTCACCAGTTACACCTCGACTTCAACCATAAGAGCCTGTAGTAGTGGCAGGAGTTACTAACTCCAAGAGCTGCAGACATTTCTGTCCTCATAACCTCCCATAACTTTTTTTGCAGTATATTGTAATGCCATTTTGATTAAGGAACGTGCCTCAACGGTTAATGAACAAAGCTTTATCCAATGGTCTGAACATGTGGAGATGCTGTGTACAGTTTTAACACGGTACACGTGTACACGAGTCAACGCGTCTCACTCTAAACCTGGCAAAATGTGAATTTGGAAAAGCTACAGTTATCTATCTGGGGAATCAGGTGGGGCATGGTCAAGTTCGTACACCACTAGACAGGAGTTGCGTAGATTTTTGGGGAAGGTCAACATGACTGTCAACATGCTTTTAGAAATTCAAAGGCCAATGGGTGATATGTACATGCATGCATTTACCACCTTATTCTTCACGGTGGGAGCACTCGGGTGAATTTTCGGGCGAGAACGTCTATGGCTCAACAAACAGCCGTTCATGATCCAGCCTAACACTGCCTGCACCTCATATGGTCCATCATCTCTACTTTTCACCACTTTCCATGCGCCATTGCATTCACACAGTGAATCTTTGTCAAGCTGTGACATCCCCAAACAAGAGGTGTCAAAAGCCAGCAAATGGCTTGGGGTGTCATGATGAGGAAGACAAGGTCAAATCCTGATTGGTCTGTGGGAACTTTTTGGAAGTCAAATGTATAAAAGAGTTTTCTCTTGTGGACTGAGGTTGCTCTTCACTTCCTGCTCCATCAGGAGCTGGGAGGTTCTCCCCAGGGTTTCTGAGTCTTGCTTTCGCTATGCCTCTCTGCAGCTTGGTTTTTGGCTTTTTACTCTCTTCCTCTATCCCTTTCTCCTTTATGTTGGGTTTCTCTGTAACATTGGTACCATTTTTACATATAAAATTTAGATGTAACTGCAATAGTAATCTACTGGTGTTAATAAACTAGAAACTATTCATTCTTGTAACCTCTATTGTGCCATACCTCTTTCATGCCAGTAATATCAGACGAGTGTTTTAAAATTAGAGGTGGTCATAGATTAATTTTCTTAATCTATATTAATCTCACTGTAATCTTGTAATTAATCTAGAGTAATCTTGTCACGACTACGGATTTACGGGGGAAGGAAGCGCAGAGGTTTGATATGCTGAGAAGGGTTTTTATTATTAAACAAACAATAAACACAAATAAAGAATGCCGCGGTGGCCAAAACGGGAAATAAAGGGGAATAAACTTAAACAAACCCGCAGGCGTGTGGTGATTGCCAGAACTCACAACATAACACATAAAGTCTAGTTCATGTAGAGTCCACGAAAATGTCGTCCCTTTCGAAGGGGCGGAAATCTAGGGGTTTTATGCACCGTCAGGATTGGCCACCGGTGTTGAGCACAGATGCAGTCAATTCTGACAAATCTAGATTAATATATATTAAAATGGCTCATTTGAATTCTGCCGAAGGCATTCAGAATATGTGCACTACCCAAATAATGACTAAAAGTAAGTCTTTGAGAACAGGTTTCTCAAGCCGGGTGGCGCATTAGACCAGGGGCTCATCTCCTGTTTCCAAAGTGCATCACAAACTGCTTGAGAAAGCTGTTCTAATTGGTGATGAAAATAAATTATGTTCAATAAGATGTACTTGTGTTTACCAACTGTTTATTCAGTTAAATAGCTGCATCCATGTTACCACGTCACGTTTGATGTGATAATTTCACAGTTCAAAGACTCGTTCTCGCCCCCTACAGTGCAATTCGGCTAGGTATACATCCGTGATAAAATATCAAGGTGAAAATAATCATAGTGTAGCGGTTCTTCTTCTGCGTTGTGTAACTCTTTGATTTTGTTTCTTGAACCACAAATGATGAGCTGACACCCAAGAGATTGTCTGTGCAAAGTGTATTCTGTACAAAAAGCAAGGTCTCGTCAGAACATCGCGTCATACATCACGTCTTTCTGCACCTCTCTCTCTCACAACTCACGCCATGTGTCCAAGAGAACTGAACATTAACATATAGCATTCACAATTTACAATACTGCATTCCTGTACAAAAAGCAAGGTTGCGTCAGAACATCGCGTCTTTCTGCACCTCTCTCTACAATATACAGTATTAAAAGAACATAAAATGCTAAATATTCCTAATATGTACATAAATTTAAATGAAAGAAATTACTTTTGGCACACAAACCCCACGCACCTCACAACTCACACCATGTGTCCAAGAGAACTAAACCGGGTCTCAGAAACAAAATAAAAGTCTTTAGGAAATAAGAAACTAAAAGACACAAGAAAGAAGAAATATACTTATAAATCTAGTGTAACCATTTAACTCCGGCACAATAGCTTGCGTAGTATAGATCCAGCTCCCAACCCAACTTTGTGAATAGATTAACGACCGATATTTTTTTTTCCGCCCGATAAGAGTCTCACGTTAACGCAGCACATTAACGCGAATAACGGCCCACCACTATTTAAAATACAGGGCTTGTGTGTATTTCTTTACATTAGAAAAGAAAAATATAAGATAAAAATGATTTCCTTAGATATGTGAGACAGCTGATATATAACTAATTTCTTTTCAATCAAAATATATATTACATATAATAAATTAATCAATTATTTTCATAATGCTCTATCAACTGCATTTGCACCTTGAAAGTATTCTGTTATGGTGGTATCACAAGTGTTGACTGAAAGAGAAGCTGTAGGCCTGCAAATGTGGTGGTAGGTACGGTTACAACTTGCAATGGATTTCAAAAGCTGAACAGCTCTTATCTGTGTTAGATTTAGGTTATCAGTTTGTTCATTGTTAGGTTCTGAACTTTGTTCAGAATTTATACATTTACACTGGTTTATAAAAAGCAAATATAAACACTGAGTTACATTAAAAAAACACATTCTCTTTGTGAGCACTTAGTATGATGAATGGATTTCTTTTTTATGAGAAAGAACCAATCATCTCATAAGCATGTTTGCACCAAAGTAGTCAACCATTAACTAAAGCCTCCATAAGATCTTATTTCCCAGAATATTTCTTCCACAGTGTTGATTTCATCGATGGACTACTGCTATGCATTCATGAGTGACCTCTAGTCTCTGCAATCTGACCACTGCCTAGGCATAGCCTGTCACGTACCAGAATAATCCAAATGGCTATGCTGGTGTTTTGGGTAGTCCACACCAGTGTCCTATTTATATTGTGTTGTTCCTGCTGAGCGGGGAGAAAATTTTACATACTCATAGTGGGGTGTCATTGGTGTGTTGTGCAATATGAGTTCTAGGTTCTTGCTGTAATGCATTGTGGGTATACATACCTAAAGAAAATAAAAAAGAGAAACATATTGAATATCTGAAGATTTGTTAAACGGCATCAACCATAATCTTTCAGTGTTCTACTCACACCCCTGTTACTTCCCTGGTTTTTTTGTGTCTGATTGTCTTTCTGTTGTTTTTGTGTGTGTGTGTGTGTGTGTGTGTGCTTTCTTTTTTTTTTAAGCCCGGAAGGGGCAGGAGTGCTCTTCCCATTGGCTGGTGGCTAGTCTTCAGATGCCAGGAGGCCAGATAAGAGGAGGCCTGAAACAAGAAGACGGTAGCGTACTGCTCAGAGGGGAGAGATTGGAATTGTTGTTTGTTCATTGTGCTTTGTTCTTTACTTTAATGTTGGCTCTTCCTTCTACGTGTACCCACCTCTGCCAGTGTGTGTATTGGTATTGTAAGAATGGACATCGCGGGAGCCTGCTTTGTCTTGCATAACAGATGTCTGCAGGGGGAGGTGTAACATTCCTGTGTCGACGGTTGTGGGTGAAGATTCGACACCCCGGTTTTTACATGCCTTTTGTCCGACGTCAACGTGCGAAGTATCAGCCGTCAGGACCGCCCACCCTCTTTGTCTTCACCAAATGGGAGGCACCAGAACATCAGAAACAACAGGTTCTGATTGGTCAGTGACAACTTCCTGTAGGCCAGTGACAACTTCCGGTAGGCCAGTGACAACTTCCTGTAGGCCAGGGGTGTAAAAGTCTGCACACTGTGTCGGGGCTTCCCTTCTCTTTCTCTTCTCCCTCTTTACTCTTTCTTCTCATGTTTACTTTCTCTGTAACCTTGGTACCTTTTTACATTCAATATTCACATGTGACTACAATAATTATTTACCAGTGTTAATAAATTAGAAACTGTTCATTTTTAACCTCTGTTGTGCCATGCCTCTTTCTGCCAGGTAACATCAAATTGGAGTGGTTGAATACAGTGCTTTGTGTGGAGGGAGAAAGAGTTTTTTCTACACACTCTATTCTCTTCTCCAACACCACATGGTCTTCATGTGTGGTTTTTTACAAATGGTGATCCCGACGTGATACCTATGCTCGGATGTGGATCTGTGACCGTAAGTCTCTTTTATCTGAATTTTACTGCATAGGGAGGAATAGAATCTATGTGATTTAATTTAAATAAAAGGATCTACATATCCTAAAAGCCCGGGACCGTAGAAACC
This sequence comes from Denticeps clupeoides, assembly GCF_900700375.1. Lineage (NCBI taxonomy): Eukaryota > Metazoa > Chordata > Actinopteri > Clupeiformes > Denticipitidae > Denticeps > Denticeps clupeoides. Next base: position 44,425 of record NW_021629875.1, read on the forward strand.
GAGGCATTTCTAAATCCAGATCCACTCCGACAAGGTATAAAATGAACATAGACTAATTACTGTATCACTTACAATGTGGCATGTAGATATGGCTGGCACAATAGATGAACCCACAAACCAAACTGTAACCAGTAATAACCAGGATTTGTGGCATTTTAGATTACTGGTATTACATTGAACATCATAAACCATGTCCCACGGTGAACAATTTGATAATAACTGATCAGGGATTGGAAATTGCACTGTTAAACTTAATTGTTTTTATTTTAAATTCATGTTCAGTATGATCAACATGTTTAGGATCAGAATTTAAATTTATGTGAAACTGTTTCTCTCTCTGAACACCTCAACAATGCCATAATCTCAAATAATAGCTTTTAGTGATAAAGGTGTAATTCTCTAATCACATGGCAACAAGCGGGATTTTATTTGTGTTTATTTTTCCGGCCACTGTTGTTGATTGAACTTCGTTAAGCCGATGCAAATTCGCAGAGTTATGAATTCCCTAATAAAGGTGTAATTCTCCAATCACATGGCAACAAGCGGGACTTTTTTATTTATTTGTATTTATTTTTCCGGCCACTGTTGTTGATTAGACTTGATAAGCCAGTGCAAATCTGCGGAGTTATGAATTCCCTGATATCATTTTAAGCCTCCCACTATATTTACATGTTTTTTGCATTACAGTATCTGATCATTGTTGTCATTTGTTTTTCTGGTTTGGTTTTAATGTACGATGAACACTGTTTTTCTACATGCACAATCTGTATGCAAACCTACAACCTTTTAAATTCATCACACTCCAGACAAAGAACCCAACCAAGTGTGAAAAGCCCTGGATCAAGTTGAATATTCTATGTATGCTGCTGTGTTTGATCTATGTCAAGAAGGCAGGTTTCCCTACAAGGGTGACCTCAGACGCCTGAGGATCACAAAGGACACAGAACCACAACTACCGGCTACATTTGAATTCCCGACTGACCAGGAAGCAAGCAGATACACAATCATGACCCAATTGTGATCCCCATGGACCCTGAATACTCGAGTGCCCCAGGGGATCAACCGGCCGTCTGTAAGAATGGACATCGCGGGAGCCTGCTTTGTCTTGCATAACAGATGTCTGCAGGGGGAGGTGTAACATTCCTGTGTCGACGGTTGTGGGTGAAGATTCGACACCCCGGTTTTTACATGCCTTTTGTCCGACGTCAACGTGCGAAGTATCAGCCGTCTTCACTCTTTGTCTTCACCAAATGGGAGGCACCAGAACATCAGAAACAACAGGTTCTGATTGGTCAGTGACAACTTCCTGTAGGCCAGTGACAACTTCCTGTAGGCCAGTGACAACTTCCTGTAGGCCAGGGGTATAAAAGTCTGCACACATGTGGAAAATGGGGACTCGGAGCTATCTTGCTCAGGGGAGTTTCGGAAGGCTTCTGGGAAGTTTTATCTTCCCTTCTCTTTCTCTTCTCCCTCTTTACTCTTTCTTCTCATGTTTACTTTCTCTATAACCTTGGTACCTTTTTACATTCAATATTCACATGTAACTACAATAATTATTTACCGGTGTTAATAAATTAGAAACTGTTCATTTTTAACCTCTGTTGTGCCATGCCTCTTTCTGCCAGGTAACATCAAATTGGAGTGGTTGAATACAGTGCTTTGTGTGGAGGGAGAAAGAGTTTTTTCTACACACTCTATTCTCTTCTCCAACACCACATGGTCTTCATGTGTGCTTTTTTACAGTATGTGCGTGGATTCCCCTTTGTTAGAGTGTCTGGCTCTGTGCCGGTGTTGTATATAGTTCGTGAGTGGTTGAGGGTTTAATGGTGGTGTGTAAAAAGCACTATTTGGATTGATTGCATACATCACATCCCGCACTGTAAATAAAACTTTTGTTGCACATTAGTCTGGCCCATGTGTCCCTCCTTGTCTCTGTTCATATTGTCATGATACATATTCATGATGCATAATATTTACCTACTTGGACCAAATTTCAGTCAATTCAGTCGGTTTCTGTACCAATGAGCCAGTGGTGGCATAGTGGGTTGTTCATGTCCAGCTACAGCCCTTTTTGAACAGAACATTTGGACATTTGGACATTTACCAGACGCCCTTATCCAGAGCGACTTACAATCAGTATTTACAGGGACAGTCTCCCTGGAGGTTAAGGTTAAGTGTCTTGCTCAGGGACACAATGGTAGTAAGTGGGATTTGAACCCGGGTCTTCTGGTTCACAGGCGAGTGTGTTACCCACTAGGCTACTACCTACCAGAAATGGGTTTAAATCACATCACAGTACAGAATCAGCTCTGTTAAAAGTTTTTAATGACATTCTCTTAACAAATGATTCTGGGAACTCTACATTACTTGTGCTTATCAATTTAATGGCAGCTTTTGCCTCACAATTATTAAAAGACCTACCAATCAGTGTCAGACAGCCGCCGTCAATCACTGTTTAAATCTTGTTTAAAAAACTCACATCCTGGCTTTTAACCCAGTGTGAGGTGGTTCATATACAGTGTTCTTATGCAGTGTTTTATTTGCTTTCTTAGGCAGTCCTTTCTTAACTCTTTTACTATGTTGCCTTAAATGTTTAATACAATTATTGAATTTAATTCAAATAGCTGCATGTTTTCTCTTTTACTCTGTTTTCTTTTTATTCTTTATTTTTAATTAACTTTTTGTCCATGTCTGTCCTGTTCCTGGTAATTAACTTCTTTGATTTAATGTACAGCATTATATGGAGGTGGTAGAGTATTCCCTAACCCCATCTGGTGGGACCATTCCCTTGCAACTAAAAGCCAAGAAGCTGGCCTCCACAATCTCATGTGACAGACACAGAGGCCCGACAGTTGTACTGACAATAGACCAATCTTGAATCTTGACAGAGGCTGGCCTCTCCCCTGGCTTCGCAAACAGCTGCTTACATGACCGGAAAGCCTGAGTACGGAGCACATACGCCTGCAATGTTCAAAATGGGCAGAGCAGATGAAGGCACCTCTCCATGTCCGTCACAAAAGGTGGTCGAGGAAGGGAGGGCAGCTCGAATGGCAAAGAACTGAAAGACTTTGGCATATCTTCAGGCACACAGGCCAGATTTGTAATTTTAGTCCTTGTTTACACTGCAGATCTTGATGCTCAATTATTACTTGTTGCCGATGTCTGATTTTTTTTACCTTCTTTTTACACGTTTTTGTTAATTGTGACCCATATCCAATTCACTTGTTTACACTTGCCACACAGTAGCCAAGATGGACGAATGTGAAAATATGCTTAATACTAGCTCTGCGATATATGCAAAGTTTGCCAAATAATACGATGACTTTGAGGCGGAGAAGAAGGAAAAGGGCAATTATTGCGCATATGCTTCAGTTATTATGGCCTCGACCATACAGAGGAATGTCTTGGTGCGTGAGAGATCTCAGGATTGGTGGGAGAATATTGTGGCGGGCTTTAGCGAGGAGCAGTGGGTCCGAAATTTTAGAATGAGCAAGCCAACTTACGATTTGCTGTGTCAACGTTTTCATTTCTCTCTTACAACGACACAACATTTCGCCGGGCTTCCTTTGCAGCCGAAATATCCTCAAAAAAAGATTTGTTTCTGTAGGAGCCTTTAATTTTAGCTTGAACTGACTATTCTCCCTACAGGCTAAGAAGGCATGTAACTTCAGCCATCGACCACTGCTCTGCACTTTCCTCCTCCATGTTTCTTCTGTTTGTTGTTGTTTGACATCATTAAACCAAAATGAAGTACTAAATTGTCACAGTTTTAATGACGTACAGAATGCAATGTCTACGAAAATCCGATCTGCCTATTTACAGTCGCATTGGCACATCTGATTTATATCTGATTTATTTCCACATATGAACGAGGCCTGAAATCGATCTCAAAATATCCAAATGCACGTGTTTACACTTTACACCATCATGGAACAGATCCGATCTGTCGCAAAAAATCGGGATTGGGTCACGTTTAACTGACAGTGTAAACGAGGCCTTAGTATCACCAGGTGCAAAGTGCATACACCTCAGGTGAGGTCACCCACTCGCATGGCTGATGTCCACGCCAGCAGCAATGCAGTTTTGTACGAAATGACCTTAACCATCAACCATCAATACCAACATGACAAACTAAAATAGCTGCCATATAAACCTTTATAGTTGAAAATGAGTGACCTTGCTCCAGCAGATCCTGCAGAAATGTTAGAATGCCCTCAGTGGAAAAGAGAAAAAAATAATAATAATCAATTTTGGAATAAGGTTATAACATACTGAGTTTCCACAGACTTTTGACACAGAAACATTAAATAATAATAATAATGTGCTGTAATCATTCTTTGTGCTTGTGCAGAGCTAGAACCACTCACTGTAAGTCAATCATGCATGCTCAGTGCACCATGCTTTTACAAGAATAAAAATATCCTGCATGTTGTATCATGATTTGTTATGCAGCATATTTGCACTTGGAGCAAAATAATTTCAAAATGAGCTAATGTTGAGTGCATCAGTATGTCTTATAATGTGCAAAGAGGCTTGTAAGACAGGGTTATATGGTTTTCTTTCAGAAGTTTGTGCTTGTCCTGTTAACATTTCTCCAAATTCGAATTCCTGTTTTATTGTCATGTGTACAGTGAAACTTAACTGAATGCCTATCTACAGTCAAAATGCATGATGCTGATCTTATGATACTCATAGGCATTGGAATTTTTTTGGATTTGTTGTCTCCCTTCCACTTTCCCTGTTAGGAGTTGCCACAGTAGATCAACAAGGGAGGTTCTCTGCATAAAGAATTTATGCCCCTCTTGATGCAGCCCTCCATATATACCTAAGTACCAGAAAATAAATGTTAATGTTAATTAAAACCTGATGCAACAAAGTCAAATGTTTAATTTAATACATTTAACATATGGAATAATTCACACCAGCTTTATGCAAATTACAATAGGTACATCTATATAATGGCCAGGCCAGGGTCGGACGTCTGGACAGCCCGGACCTTAGTCTCCAGGGACCACCGGAGAGGACCTAACATGCAATGAGGTGGGAGAATGGGTTCGGGGTCGGAGGATAAGGAATCTGCAGCGTGCTGTCGGGACAGTGCGGGACGGTAAGATAGTTGGAAGTTGAATTGTTCGAAGAAAATGGCCTACCTCGCCTGACAGGGATTGATTTGCTTGGAAGCTTTGATGGTGATTAGGTTTTGTTGATCGGTCCAGACATCTTACCCGTGTTTGTGTCTTGCCTTTTCCTTATGTGTTTTTCACGCAAGTAGTAAAATCCGTTGGTGTTACAAGAAACGCTGTCTCAAGCTCGCAGAATAAAACAATGGTGATTTCACCAGCCTCCTTGCACTGCTCCGTAACTCCGCATGTTCTGGCTGCCATCTTCTGTCCATTTAAGGCAGCACCCTTTCCACCACATCTTCCACCCTCTTAAAATCCAAGAATAAGACCATATAGCAATTTGTGGCTGAGGCTCTTTACCGGCCGCGGCAGGGTTCTTTTTTTGGTTTTAAGAAGGATGTTGAGTTAAGGCCCTGCACTGACTACCACAGCATCAACAAGATAGCAATCAAGAAACAGACCCCCTTAACACTCACACCACCCTCAACGCACTCTCGGGTGCAACCTTCACCAAGTTGGATCTCTGCTCAGTTTGATCAGTTTCTTGGTACATGCAGTTTTTCTTTAGAATGTCTAATGACACACTTTTTCCCGGGCGCCTTTCATGCCTGCCCACTGCTCACAAAGGGTGATGGTTAAATGCAGAGGGCTCATTTAGTTGTGTGCACCATGTGCTGTGTTTGCAGGTTTTTGACACAGACATTGAATAAATATGCTGTGCTTATTCTCTGTGGCTTCATAATGGTAAAACCCCTCACTGTAAGTTGGGTCATCTTTTTACAAGCAAATATAAAAAAAAAAAATCTGCATGTTGTATCCTGACTTGCCATACCCATTTTTGCTGTGGCCCTTGAAGCAGAATACTTTCAAAATGAGCCAATGTTGAGTGTATGAATATTTTTGAGAAGTTGCACCGAGGGTTACAAAACAGGGTAATATCATTTTCATTGGGAAAAAATAATAAGACAGTAAATACATTGAAATTGAACACAAAAAATAAATAAATAAAATCAATAAATGATTCATAGGTTATGACATTATAAGATTACAAAGTAAAAAAATAAGAAGTATTTTATGTTTAACTAGTATTAAGTTTGCAGTGTATATGATATAGTTATAATGCTTTATTTTCTTGACTCCTCCTGCCATCTTAAATGTCCTCTTCTTGGTATTCAGCCAAGATCGAGTTACCAGCCTGGCACCTGTATTCCCCGTATTCAGTCGAATAGCTGTAGCCTGACTTGATCGTTATCTTGACTGGAACCTTCACATCCACCTCTTTTCTCACAACATTCACAGTGAGCTTGGTGTGTGGATGAATGGTGGCTGGTAGGGAGATCTTCACACCCTTCTTTTCCGTCTTGGTGTTGCTGCTCCCCTTCTCCATGGTGAAAGTGTTACTCACAGACACATTGACTTCTTACTTCACTAAACCAATATCAAACCCAAATGACATTCCTACACTGACCTGTGTTGCATTGCTGAAGTTGAAGCTCTCAGTAACAGAACCTTCATACTCCCAACTGAGCTTAGAGGAGAAGGTCTGCTCACGTTTTCCACAATTCAAACAACAGATGGAGTCAATGACGACTGATTTGGTGTTTTCCTCCTTTTTGTCCCAGAGGAGCTCTGCTCTTATCTTTGGTCTCCCAGGTTTAATGGGACGAACCCAAGACACTTGGGACGTAGTTGTCCAACTCTGGCCACAATTGAACCTCCACCTCTGTTTAAATGCTCATAGAGGACACATGCTCCTCTGTCCACTCGGCAGGAAGAAATCATATCATTGAAACTGCCAAAACATAAGTTGGTCTCGCAGTTGGTAATACTCTTACCCCCATAGTGTGGATGTTCATACAACATTATCTGAGGATTTGTCAGATCCTCTTTCACTTTTTCCATTGAAGAAATGGCATCATGCCACTCCACTGTTGGATATTCACCCTCCTCATAGAAGATGTATTCACCCCGATAGACCGGCTTAGGCCTGTAAAGTTAAGATTCTCGTACACAAAGATCTTGTTTACAGGATTTGAAGCCATTCCTGTACTCCTGAAGGTTGTGCAAGAGATGAGAGCAAAAGTATGTGTGTGGAGAATTCCTGCTTTTTTCATGAATTTTGAATAAAGCAAAGAAAGGGATCACTTTTGGGATCCAAGGGTTGCTAAAGCAGCCTTGGACTAGCCAGGTTTTAATCTCCCCAACTTGCTACTCTTTATATGTTGGTTTTCTCCTTCACACTTTTGTCCATCATTTTTGATGTCTCACTGTCCATGCTGCTTTTCTGTTTCAGTGTTTGTTTGCTTTTCCGGCCATCATGCCGTTTCTTTGTTTTCAGTTTATTCGCACTTAAATCACAATTTTCTTTGTCAAGCGTTTGCACCTCCTTCACACGCCATGGCATAGTTATTAGACAAAAGATTAAATATACCAAAAGCACCAAAGACAGAACATAGGGAGTTTTTATAAGTTAATTGTAAAACATGGCATTCATGTTCGGCAAGCATATAGATTTGGAAAACTAACCAGTCTGGAAATCATTTATGCATATCCCAATTTTAGTATCATGGTTCTGCCACGTCAACAGGTGGCATGCAGGGTCCCCGCAGACTGCGTGCTGCTGCAGCAGCCGCAGAGAAACACAAATAAGAATGGGGCGTTATAAATTGTGCTTGGTGGCCCCATTCATTTTTGAGGTCCAGGCTCCTGCCTGGTGTCATGTTTGCACTCTGCATGTAATAAATGTAAAAAAATTACAAACATCTTCTGGCGCATCCTTAGCAAGCTTTAAATACATAGAAAACTAAATTGTCATGTACAGACAGAAGGCCAGGAGAGAACTCTGAGGTCTCTGACTTGAGGCTTTTCCCCCATATTTTAAAAGTGCATAACTTCATTGTGGTGAAGATACAATTTTCCATTTAAAATTTAAAATTCTTAAAAATGAAGAATGGTCATACTGCTTTCCCACTTCAAGCACTGCCTTTTACTGCCATCTTCTGGTTCCTGTTTGACGTTTTTTAACATGGAATAATCAGGCTGTACTTGCTGAATAAGAGATTTTTGTGCGATTTCTAAATCATTGCAAAATCACTGTTGATGTCAACTAGGTCTTCTAGTATTCTGCTATATTTCGCTATCATGAGAGAAGGACTGAGGACCCCAAATCTCAAAAGAGATTTGATGAAACACATGGGCTAACAGGCTGACAATCGCAGTTTACCTGAAGAATTGACCAGGATGTGAGCCCCAGCAAGTTCTTAATAGGCTGTGTGGAGGTGCAGGGCACTGCAGAGGCTGATTTTAAGTGAAGTGAAAGTGAAGTGATTGTCATTGTGATACACAGCACACAGTGCACAAAAGATAGTGCAGCAAAATATTTTTTGACGGAGATGTTTTGAGAGATAATAGTAACCATTTGTCTAATATAAAATGCAAAAATGTTAAATGTAAGCATACATTCAATGTAAGCATACATTCAATGAGGGAATTCCTGTAGGGTGTTCATCAGAGCCAGTCACTCCCCAGGACACAAATGTAAGAGGGCTGCACACACCCACACCCATACACACACACACATATATAAAATGTACTTATTTTCTTTCATTTTTGGATTGGTCTCAAAAGATTCTGATGGCAATGTCTGCCTTTTGCGGATCCTCCTGTCTTAACAGAAACCCAGGCAGTTGTAAGTGTCCTAATTTCTGGTGTATTGAGTTGGGAACATAATATTATAAAGTGTGCTAAACCAAACTGCTCATCTTCTCAGGATGTAGGGGATGAGGACACCATTTCTGCTGATCCAGAGAGCACAGTTCAGTGATGTACCGTAAACGCCAGAGTTTAATTAAATGGAAGTCATGTACAACATAATGTAACCCTAATCTACTGTATTTTCAGTTACCAGTAAAGAAGTTATATAGAATGCATCTGCTTAAACAATAGAAAAAAACAATCGACAGGTCCTAAATCGAGATTCAGAAACACAAGCTACAGTTAAGGTGTGTATTGTGATTAGTGGATTATATAAAAGTTTGGAAAGAATATACAATTTTAACAGTTGCTTTTTAATTTGTAGGGAATAAAGACCAAATAAATTGTTGTGACCTATTTTTTCTTTAATTTTCTTTTTTGTGGTGGTGGCTGAATTAATCAGAGAATGAATAGTTGCTTATACGGTCTTGGACCATGCTTCTATCCTGGAAATCTGCAGTGTGGATGGGGTCTTCCCCTGGGTCATGTATGTGTAGGGCAGGCTGTTGTTCCCCTTTAAAATGGCAATATTATGGAGACTACACATGCCAACATTGATGCCGTAGGCCCTCTCAGGGGTGACCCTGAGGTGACGTAGGCACTGGCACTGCCTCTAGTTTTACTATGTGCCACACTGAATCAATGCTGTGGTGCTTGTTCAGGCTCTGGGTAAGGGGTTACCAGTGTAGGCTGGCATGGGTTGCCCCTATCCCCCAGTAGAAAGCAGTCAACTGCTTTAAAAGCAGCTGTAAAAAAAGTTTACATTGGTTTAGTGCTGCATTGAAGTGCCCAAGTGTGTAATGCATACATTTACTTACCACTGCTTAGGGTAGACTCACAATATATATTCGTGAGTCATTAACAGAGCCGATCCACTTGGCCTCAATATTGGTGATAATATGTGCAGCATCACATATGATCTTCACAGTGGAAAGAATAAGATATGAGATATAGTATTGCTATATGGTATTTCACCATTCTAAACTGCATGTAACTCAGTGTACCTCCACATTAATACTGTGGATTGACTTTCTGTTAACATAGTATGCCTCATTTTCACTTGGTGCAAAAGATAGGAAAGATATGCGTGCATCAATGCATCCAACCACATTGGGAAATCCTGAAGGTAATTTGAATATTAGGTTACTTTCAGAGGGCACAGCAAAATTTCATTAACTGAACATATATATTTTTTCATATTAAAAACATTTGAACACTACAGACCAGCAATTCTGTAAAATTCCTCTTTGATGACTCCCAGGGGTTTGTGGCCAGGAAACACTACACAAATGTGCAGCGTTTCAGAGCGAAGCACACTTTCTGTACAGCTCTGCATACAGTGGCCTTACTAATATGCTCCGCATACCCGATTATTCTACAGTAAGCTTCCATTAGTTTAGAGAATAAAACAGGTTTCCTGACCAGGTTAGGTTCACAGAGTAAGTTACCACGGTAACTGACTCTGGGTAAAAGTTACCTCTCTTTCAGAAACAGGCTTGACTTACCCCTGCTTTCTCGAGTTTGACAAACCTGCCACTTTGAAACGGAAAAACCAGAGTTTCTCTCATTTCCGGCTTAACATTTTCACTGTAACCTCCTTCTGAAACAGGCCCCTGGTTGTGTTAAACCACTGGTGACTCATTTTAAATGAAAACGAGGCTTTTTCTTTCTTTTAGTTGTTTTAGTCACTGAGTTCTGAGAAAAACCTGAACTCTTCTGAAATTTGTGAAGACAATAATGCTTCTGATGTCTAAAAAGAGAACACATTCCAGAAATTAGATGTTTGTTTTCATTTCTTTAATCTGTATATACATATGTGTTATTTTATTCCATAATATATCACTCTGATCTCATGATTCTCATAGGTATTGCAAATCTGCTTATCCAGAATATACATAATTATTGTGTATTGTCTGTTCATAGTCTCCCTTTGATATCTCCTGTTATGGGAGATCACTGCTGATCAACTTGTGTGGTTGTCTGCATGAATAGAGTTTTTTTATGCTGGATGCCTCTCCTGATGCAGCCCTCCCTGTTTACCGTGGCCTCGGACCAGCATGAACAAATGCACAGTAACAGGCATCCCCAGTGGCATGTGATTGCATGTGGATAAAATAATTGTTTTGCTGGACCTTAGTTAATGCATAACTACAAGAAATTAACATTTGATGCATCAAAGAAAAAATGCTTAGTTTAATAATGCTAATCATTTAATAATAATTGCCACAATGACAATCACTTCACTTGTACTAATAAATTTAGGTTAACATATAGGAAAAATCACACCAGCTTTATGTAAATCACAAGAGGTACACCAATATATAAAGACTGACAGACTTACATTTTAAGCATTTTAGTTATGGAAAAATGAAATCAAGAAATGCTCTATAGGTTATGGCGTATAAGATTACAAAGTAAAAATTAAGTTTATTATTAGTAAGTAGTATTTAGTTTGCTGTCTATATGATATGGTTATAATTCTTTTTTTTTTTTTTTTTACTTAAGCCTTAAATGTCCTCTTCTTGGTATTCAGCCAAGATCGAGTTTCCAGCCTGGCACCTGTATTCCCCGTATTCAGTCGAAGAGCTATAGCCTGACTGGATCGTTATCTTGACTGGAACCTTCACATCAACCTCTTTTCTCACTACATTCACAGTGAGCTTGGTGTGTGGATGAATGGTGGCTGGTATGGAGATCTTCACACCCTTCTTTTCCGTCTTGGTGTTGCTGCTCCCCTTCTCCACAGTGAAAGTGTTACTCACAGACACATTGACCTCTGATTTCACTATACCAATATCAAACCCAAATGACATCCCCACACTTATCTGTGTAGCATTGCTGAAGTTGAAGCTCTCGGTGACAGAACCTTCATACTCCCGACTGAGCTCAGAGGAGAAGGTCTGCTCATGTTTTCCACGATTCACACCACATATGGAGTCAATGACGACTGATTTGGTTTTCTTCTTTCTTGTCCCAGATGAGCTCTGCTGTTATCTTGGGTCTCCCAGGTTTAAGAGGACGAACCCAAGACACTTGGTTGTCAATCCAGCCTATGCTTGGAAATTTTCTTCCAGCTCTGACCAGAATTGAACGACCACCTCTGTTTGGATGCTCATAGAGGACCCATGCTCCTCTGTCCACTCGGCAGGAAGAAATCATATCATTGAAACTGCCAAAACATAAGTTGGTCTCACAGTTGAGGGTAATGCTCCTACCCCCATAGTTTTGATTCTCATACAGTGTGATCTGAGGATTTGTCAGATCTTCTTTCACCTGTTCCAGTGAAGAAATTGCATCATGCCACACCACTGATCGACATTCACCCTCCTCAAAGTAGAACTGGGCACCCTGACAGTGGGGGTGTTCGTATAACACCCATGGCTGCCCTATGACCTTCACAGAGGAGATACAGTCATTAAAACTAACATCCCGAAGGTCTGGACAATACTCAGTGAACTCCCGGCTCACTCCTTGAAAGTCAGGATGCTCGTACACAAAAATCTTGTTTACAGGATTTGAAGCCATTCCCGTACTCCTGAAGGTTGTGCAAGAGGTGAGAGCAAAAGTGTGTGTGAAGAATTCCTGCTGTATTTGTAGTGATCTTAGAGTGGGCTGAACTGCACAGAGCCAATCATCTTGTTTAGGAGGGTCTACCAGGTGTGCATTTTTTTCTGCACATTTCCTGATCAAAGCTGATGCCTTAGCTGCTCATAAAATTCAAAAGATATTTGTTTATTACTATTAATATCTTTTTTATTTCATATCTCGAGTTTGGTGGGTCCACCTGAGGTGGGCTATTTAACATCAGGTCTTTTCTGTTTTAATAGCTTTAATTTTCTGTCATTCATACAAGGGATCATTGTTGATCATGTCATCTCCTGGCCCACAGGGGGCACTGCATTTACATTTAAATTTAAATTTACATTTACTGCATTGCTCAAGAGACCAATGACCCAGAACTGAAACAAAACAGTTCATCATCCAATATTAAGTCCTGGAAGCCATGTTGGACGCTGCCCAAAAATTCTGTGTTTTATAAAAAAAATTACATTTGAATGCGAAAAGAGTTGTCCTTTAACGTTTAATAATTTATTGGGGTTGTCAGTCTAAATATTTTAAATAATTACTGACAGGATTAATGACATACTATTAATAACACAATTATTTTAGTTTGAAATGGTTTTATATAGTTTTTATAGTGTGTTCAGTTGGGAGGAATATATGATTCTGATGACACAACCCAAAATGCTGAAAAATGTATTATGGCAAGGATGAATTTGGCGTAAGTGTCATAGGCCAAACCCAAAGATATAAAATAAAGGAAGCACAGCCATGTTAAAGTTAATTTGTTCTAACAAATTAAATATATATCTATACATGAGGCTTTCGTTCAGCACCTAACAATCAACTTGAAATGTGTGCTAATTGAAACAGTAGACATCTATAAAATCACCCTTAATGTACACTTCTTAACCTCCACCAACAAATTGTTGAAGTTGAACTTTATTTTAATTTCAGCTATATACGTGTTAGATGATACAAAGTGAAACAAATGATAATTTCTCCGGAACCTGGTGCTACCTGTAACATTTGAAGAATTAAAAAGTTTCATAGTGACATAAAGTGCACATGTGTGATACAGACAAACTGTGCTAGATAAAGTGCCAAGAGGGGACACAGGCAGTGCAAGAGTAGCTTTTAACTAAAACATGTAGACAACAATGAGACAGACAGCGCAAATAAATGTGCAAAGTAAATTAGTGCAAACATTGCATTTTGAACGGTGCGTTAATAGATAATATTACAGATGGATAATATCACTCAATATAACAGAGGTAGTGTGTGTGTCAGTGTCAAAAGTTCCTGTGTGTTCAGGTGTCTGACGGCCTGTGGGATGAAGCTGTTGCACAGACTGGCAGTGACTTCCCAAATGCTTCAGTTCCTTTTCCCAGATGGCAGGAGGGTGAAGAGTGCATGTGAGGAGTGTGTAGAATCGTTCACAATGCTGGCAGCTTTCCTGATGTGTGTGTGTGGTAAATATCCATTATGGAGAGACTCTGATTATCTTCTCAGCTGTTCTCACTATCCACCGTAAGTTCCCAAACCAGACAGGGATGGAGCTGGTTAGAATGCTCTGAAGAGTCCCTCTGTAGAAGGTGGTGTGGATGGGTGGTGGGGGATGGGTTTTCCTCAGCCTCCACAGGAAGTAAAGATGCTGCAGGGCTTTCTTGGCTGTTGAGCTGGTGTTGAGAGTCCAGTTCTCCTCTAGATGAACACAGAGGAACTTTGTGTTCTTGACTATCTCCACACAAGGTCCATCGATGTTCAGTGGTGAGTGGTCCCTCCGTTGTCTTCTGAAGTCAACAATCATCTCCTTTGTTATGCCCACGTTCAGAAATAGATTGTTGTCCATCAGTCGTTGCACCTCCTCTCTTTATGCTGACTCATTGTTCTTGCTAATGTGACCCACCACGGTTGTCATCGGCAAGCTTGATGTGGTTGGAGCTGTGCATCACTGCACAGTTGTGGGTCAACAGGGTGAACAGCATTGGACTGAGCACACAGCCCTGAGGAGCATCAGTGCGTAGTGAGGTGGTGCTGGAGACGCTGTTCTTGATCCGAACAGACTGAGGTCTCTCAGTTAACAAGTCCAAGATCCAGGGGTCATTGTCACAGTTTTTAGTCCTGTTTCAGTCCAGTTCACATACCTGTGGATGACTTCTTGTTTGATCATGTGGTGATGGACTTGAAGACTGTAATGTCATCAGTGCATTTGCTGATGTAGCTGTTCACTGATGTCGTGTACGCCTACAAGTTGATGATGTTGTCACCGTTGGTTGCAGCGTCTCTAAACATTGGCAGGGTTTGCAGTACGAGAGGAAGCAGAGAGAGCTGGCATTACCATGGCATAGCTGTACTGGAACTTGGTGGGTAGTAGAGGCAGCATGAGTCAGTGGAGCACCAAACAGGTCCATCCAAGGACGAGGCAGGGACAGAGACGGAGTGAAAGGTCAGCAACATCAGATGTGAAAAAAAGGGCATACAAGGTCAACTCGAAAAAAGGAGTCAGGAGCAGGTGGATGGCATGGAGCATTTCATTTTTGAGCACCGCCTTCGCATTAGCGCTGGGTGGAATGTACACTTTGATAATGAAAAGTGAGGTGAATTCCCTTGGTAGATAAAAAGGTCTGCATATCAGTCACAAAGTCCACCAGCGATGCACAGAGTTCTGGCCATTCTGGCACTGGCACCGCCGCCGCGGGCCGCACAACGCCGCATTCCTGTCGGCACAAAATGCTGTAAGCTGAGCTGAGCCACATCTCAGTAAAATCAATGACGCAGCACTCTCTATATTCCGCTGTAGATTGATGTAGTCCAGTTTATTGTTCAGGGAAGAGACATTGGATAATAGGACGGACTGGAGAGCCGGTTGACTAGCATGCAGTTGTCCTTGAAAGTCCGGAAAGTCAATCTGTAGGTCAGAATGATGAAGATGGAAGAATTGTTTCTGATAGACATGGTCCTTGTTTTCCTGATGTCCATGTGTCTTTTTCTGGTGTACAAAAAAGCACCATTGCGAGCTGTTGCGCCATCGTCTTACCGGAAACAGGCCAACAGGCTAAAAATCACCCCCCCATAGAGGTAAAAAGAAATTAATTCACAGCTACACTGTTTAAGGTCCGTTACAGATCTGATTTTTGTCTTAATGGACCATGCTGCTGTCTTCTTATGCCTGTTTAAAAACGGAGGCCAAAACAAGGTTGCACAGTGGACTGAAGACTGGGAAAAAGGAAGTGTAATGTCACGGGGAGAGCAGCAAATGCACAGGACCCAGATGCAGTTTTGTCAAAGACTAAAATTTAGTCACAAAACAAATATAACTTTCAACAGAACCACTCAGCCACATTACCAGTTGAAATTCAGACAGTCATTAACGGGTGTACCAGAGTTTTAAAGGTGTGTGAGCAGACTGTGCACAGGTGTGGTGCATGGAGTAGGATTAGATGCATGGGGTCCTCAGATTAGATGCTCAATCCAATAGTGCAAGTGATCTGGTGCAAGGATGTATGGCAAGTGTGAGTGGTGCAGTAGCATGAAGCTGCAGGGAATCTCAATAACACTGTATTAGCCCCCTCCAGATTACCCAGGGAGCTGTTTCTCGCCTTCTTGTCCTGTGTTGGCGCAGAAAAATTTAATATGGAGAAGAGGTCAAAAGCACACCGCACATATGGGTGTGGGTCCTCCTCGGACGTCCCAGAGACAGAAAACACGAGCAGCACCTCCCATGGAATTGGTGGCAAAAGTTTGTTTTATTTAGGTTGATATTATTTAAAATATTTAACATGGTTTTTTTTTCGGTTTTTTTTTATTGAAGTGATTAAATGAAATACATGGTGCACACAATGAATTGTGTCCTCTGAAAACCCACAATTTTGATAGAGCATACCCTTGTTGGTTTTATCTTTGTTAGCTGTTTTTACTTTGTAGCACTTAGCAGATTTGGTTGAATGGAAAGTAGAACCACTGGGGGCTTAACAGAGGTCCTGGAGGTGTACATGACAGTTGACTGGAGGTGCACATGACAGGCCCCTTCTGTTCATCTACTGTCTCTGCCCTTCATGCAGAATCCTCTGTTGACCAGACAAGAAGCCTGCCATTACCTTGCTGTGTTGTAATCTGTCCCAGTGGCTCTTGTCCATGTGGTTCCTGTGCTGGTGGTGGCCACTTGAAATGATTCTCTCAGCGACAAAGAATGAATGACCCCAGATGTTATTGACAATTTAATTTATCTACTGCTGTGCTAATTTTTGATGCTTTATCTCTGTATCTCACAATGAAAAGAGTAAACCAACCTAAACAGGATAAAATTGAAGGAATCTGTCACACCTAATATTTTAGCATATTGTAAAGGTATATTTATAACTTAAAACTATATTTTTTTCAGTGTACTTCCAGCAGCTGAGTCTGCCTCTGTGGCTCTCTTTCCTAAGTACACTGAACAAACAGATAAATGCAACAACTTTTGCTCCCGTTTTCCATGAGCTGAACTCCAAGATCTCAAACATTTTCTTCACACACAAAAGATCCATAAATCTCAAATATTGTTCTCAAATATTGAAATCTGTTAGTGAGCACTTCTCCTTGGCCAAGAAAATCTATTTTATACTAAAAAAAAGTGAACACTTAAAAAAAAGTGAAAATGATCTTATCTCCTTGTTCCCACAAGGTGTGTAACTGATAACAGCAATACACACTGCTTTGATTGTCCTAAGGTGGAATAGTAGGAATTGTAA
>NW_021629876.1:2500-22433 GCF_900700375.1 Denticeps clupeoides
CGCACCGAGAGCAGATGTACCTACAACGCGCCGTGGAGCAGGAGGCATACGGAGGAAGACAAGAAAAAACGCTCCACTATACGGCATTTACCAGACGCCCTTATCCAGAGCGACTTACAGTCGGTAGTGACAGGGACAGTCTCCCCCTGGAGACACTCAGGGTTAAGTGTCCTGCTCAGGGACACGATGGTAGTAAGTGGGGTTTGAACCCGGGTCTTCTGCTGAGTGTGTTACCCACTAGGCTACTACCACCACTATTCTTAATGAAAAGCACAAACCAACATGAATTTACCAGCTTAGCAAAGTCTAGTAATAATAATAATAATAATAATAATAATAAGGAACGTAACGTTCCTACCAGGCCACCACGCACTCCCGCCACACGTTGTAGTTCTCAGAGCGCGCCACAGTAGCGCCTCACAATGTCCACTGGGTCCTGTCTGTCTTACCCGTCTCCAACAAGCTGGAGTTCATGTTTTTTTTTATTTGCAATCGCTTAATTTAAATAAGAGAAGTTTCTTGTACGTAAATGTACATTAGCCTCGGAATCTACAGCGGTCCAGAGGGACGCCGCCATAAAATCTTGCCTACGGCTCCAGAATTCCCCACAACGTGCCCTGGGGGTGACGCTCGGGTCCCCCTGCCGCTCTTCTCGGCTGCCTGGCCCTGTTCTCCTCTGAAGGTATCTCCAAATCCCAGCCGCGTGGTGACGGACACTCTGACTGGCTAATTCACCCCAGCGCCTGTTTACCTCTGGTCCAGCTCCAGCCCGTCCCAAACCGACTGGGACTCCTGTCCCATCCGCTGGCCCAGGACACCCAGCTGTGCTTCGTCCAGGCCGTGGGAGACGAGGTGAGAATCCATCTGTCCCGTCTTCTTCTACTCACGTCACGTTCTGTTACAAAGAAACAGCATCTGGCGACCTGGAACAGTGTGTGTGTTAAACCCTGAACAACAAAACCAACTTGTTCCTCTTGTGACCTTCTCACACACACACACACACACACACACAGAACTGCAGGTGTGTGGAAGGTGTTAAAGCCCTGAAGCTGTGGGCTTCAGTCTGGAGTAAAGAAGATGCCGCACGACGTCCAGAGCAGCTGGAAAGGAGCCATGAAATCCTTTATTGTTAAAGAGAACACACACACGCACACGCACACACACACACAACCTTAATGCATCAGGCAGGTGTGTGTGTGTGTGTGGCCGTTGCTTGTTTGTCTCGAAGACGCTGCACCTGCCTTCACCGGCTGAACAGCAGGAAATCGTCACGTGACCCGTGGCATCAGGTTCTGGTTCTTGAAGCTTCTGGTCTGGGATGAACCTGAATCAGTGAAGCAGTTCCACATGCTGCAGGAACTCCAGAATTGTTCTACCAGCACCACCTCACATGGAGCACCCAGCAAACACAGAACTGAAACCTGGCCAGCCAACAACAGTCCGAGGACCAGGAGGACCTGGCCGATAATAATACTAATTAGTTCAAGGCCAAATGGCTCCTATCAGCATGAGCCCAGGAACGTCTTCGGAGAACACAGGGGCGAAAATAATTCCTTGTGACAATGTTGAGTTTTACCAGCTCCGCCCACCACAGACAACACCCCTTCGTCTCATTGTTAAAGTTCTTTTCAGGTGGGATGATGTCACTAAAAATGTCTTCACTAGATAGAGTTATGGAATTATTATAGAACTGTTATAGAACGGCAGAAAATTGTTTTCATTTCTGCATATTTTCATAATTAAACTGGAGCTGTACAAGTGGTCAAGAAACACAAAGTGAGCGGGTCGGGAAGTTGTAATGTTGGAGCCGGGTCGAGGGCTAGTGTACTGTTGGATCTGGGTTGGAGGACAGTAGACTGTCGGAGCCGGGTCGGGGAAGTTGTACTGTTGGAGCCGGGTTGGAGGACCAGTGGACTGTTGGAGCCGGGTCGGGGAAGTTGTAATGTTGGAACCGGGTCGGGGAAGTTGTAATGTTGGAGCCGGGTCGGGGGAAGTTGTACTGTTGGAGCCGGGTTGGAGGACCAGTGGACTGTTGGAGCCGGGTCGGGGAAGTTGTAATGTTGGAGCCGGGTCGGGGGAAGGTGTACTGTTGGAGCCGGGTTGGAGGACCAGTGGACTGTTGGATCTGGGTCGGGGAAGTTGTAATGTTGGAGGCGGGTCGGGGGAAGTTGTACTGTTGGAGCCGGGTTGGAGGACCAGTGGACTGTTGGATCTGGGTCGGGGAAGTTGTAATGTTGGAGGCGGGTCGGGGAAGGTGTACTGTTGGAGCCGGGTTGGAGGACAGTAGACTGTCGGAGCCGGGTCGGGGAAGTTGTACTGTTGGAGCCGGGTTGGAGGACCAGTGGACCGTTGGAGGCGGGTCGGGGAAGTTGTAATGTTGGAGGCGGGTCGGGGAAGGTGTACTGTTGGATCTGGGTTGGAGGACAGTAGACTGTTGGAGCCGGGTCGGGGAAGTTGTACTGTTGGAACCGGGTCGGGGAAGTTGTAATGTTGGAGCCGGGTCGGGGGAAGGTGTACTGTTGGAGCCGGGTCGGGGGAAGGTGTACTGTTGGAGCCGGGTTGGAGGACCAGTGGACTGTTGGATCTGGGTCGGGGAAGTTGTAATGTTGGAGCCGGGTCGGGGAAGTTGTACTGTTGGATCTGGGTTGGAGGACCAGTAGACTGTTGGAGCCGGGTCGGGGAAGGTGTACTGTTGGAGCCGGGTTGGAGGACAGTAGACTGTTGGAGCCGGGTCGGGGAAGTTGTACTGTTGGAGCCGGGTTGGAGGACAGTAGACTGTTGGAGCCGGGTCGGGGAAGGTGTACTGTTGGAGCCGGGTTGGAGGACAGTAGACTGTTGGAGCCGGGTCGGGGAAGTTGTACTGTTGGAGGCGGGTCGGGGAAGTTGTAATGTTGGAGCCGGGTCGGGGAAGTTGTACTGTTGGATCTGGGTTGGAGGACCAGTAGACTGTTGGAGCCGGGTCGGGAGAAAGTGTACTTTTGGAAATGGGTCAAGACCAGTTTACTATCAAAACCACATCAGGACCAGTGTACTCCTGGTTCTTTCAGTACTGGATCTGTCGCAGCAGAACCGCGACGTCTCGGAGCCTCTCAGCTCGGCAGCGAGATGATTGGTGAACTGGCAGCTCGAAGAAGGAGAAGGTGAAGCTTCGCGTGAAGCTGAGGTTGGATACGGGTCGAAGGGGGGGCAACCGGGGTGGGCGTGGGGGGCGGCGTGGGGGGAGGGGCCGACGGCGTGTACGCTCACTCCGCCCACTCTGGACTCCGCCCGGACGAGGAGGGTGATCGGCAGGTACATTTACATTTACATTTACATTTACAGCATTTATCAGACGCCCTTATCCAGAGCGACTTACAATCAGTAGTTACAGGGACAGTCCCCCCTGGAGCAACTTAGGGTTAAGTGTCTTGCTCAGGGACACAATGGTAGTAAGTGGGATTTGAACCTGGGTCTTCTGGTTCATAGGCGAGTGTGTTAACCACTAGGCTACTACCACCCTTCCCAGGTACGGCGGTGATGCAGACAGGTGGGAGGGGCGGAGAGGGAGGAGGAATGGGAGCTGGAGGAGGCGCGGCGGGTCGAGGGATGCTTGTGAAGGAGGACTCAGAGAGGGAGGGGCCTTCCCATGGGGTCATGGTGTCGTAGTGGACGGTACGGGGGTTCTGCGGAGCGACACCACGCTTTCTTCTCCCAGTCTGCTGCAGTGTGGTGCTGCCTCCTCGTTTTCCTATTAACACACACACAGTATTAATAACACGTCTGTGTATGAAGTGACCGTATGAGCGATAGAGAGCGAGAATGTGTGTGTGTTACCATGGTTACTGACGGCCTTGCCTCCTGACGTGCTGAGTGGAGGAAGTTTGTTTTGGGACATTTGGGGCGGTGTGGAACAACGAGACCCCCTACACACACACACACACAGGTGTTAACTCACACACACCGACATTAACACACAAAAAGAGACAAAATGTGTATTTACCTTCTGCAGGGTGAAGAACTGTGTTGTGCTTCTTTTCTCCTCGTTCTCTCCCGGTTCTTCAGGTCACTTCCCTCAAACTCTGGAACATTTCACACCTTTACACTGACGTTCCGTCCCCCCCCCCAGCTGTAAATCCCATGATTCAGTCGAGAACAGCAGCCAGTCTGAATTCAGGAGGTTCTGCTGCTCCTCGCTCTGCCCCACCACCTCTCTCGCTCTCTCTCTCTCTCATCCCTCCGTCTTTCAGCTGCGGATCGTCACACAAAAGGGAATCGGAGACGAGAGTAAAATATTCACGAGGCAGCAGAGACCACCCTGCATCTGACCCTCACCCACCTGGACAATAAGGACACATACGCATGAATCCTGTTCATGGACTTCAGTTCAGCATTCAGCACCATCTGGTCCAGAACACCTCCCTCTGCAACTGGATCTCGGACTTCCTGACTGAGAGACGGGAACAGCATCTCCAGCACCACCACACTGAGCACTGGAGCTCCTCGGGTCTGCTGGACAGCTGAGAAGATCATCGGAGTCTCTCTTCCCTCCATAACCGACATTCACCACACGCTGCATCAGGAGATCCACCAGCATTGTGAAGGACTCTACACACCCGTCACATGCATCTTCACCCTCCTACCATCCAGAAGAAGGTACCGAAGCATCTGGGCCCTCACTGCCACACATCTTCATCCCACAGGCCATCAGACACCTCTCACACTCAGGGACTCACCTCTCACACTCATACTACCCTGCAGTATTTGCACTATTTCATTTCGCACATTTATTATTCATTTCACGTATTCAGTTTTCGCTCTGTCTCATTGTCTCATGGTTTTTTGTTAAATGTCACCCTTGCACTTCCTGTGTCCTGTTTGTACTTTTGTCTGTGTCACACGGTCACTTTATGTCAGTACGTGACGTTGTTTAAGCGTTCCATGTAGAACCAGGTTCCGGCTCCGTCTAGCACGTATGTAGCTGAAATGACAATAAAGCTCAACTCACAGCACAAAGTCAAATCACACACACGTCACACACACGTCACACACACGTCACACACACGTCACACAGACACACCATCCAGTTTCATAAATAAAACTCAATAAAAACAATAAAGTAATGCAATTAAAAGCATTTTATTACAAATCCTACAAAATGTCTTCCTGAGACCAGACTGCCATGCTGAGGGTCACCGAGAGGTCACTTTCAGGACAAGACGGGTGACAGAACCCGGATCCGTTCTTCATCTTCTTTCTTCTCTCCATCAGTGATTGTCAGCAGCTCGACACCCTGCCCACACACAGCCACTCTGGTACCGCCCCCTTCTACAGGCCACGCCTCCAGGCCGGCCACATCGGCAGTGTGTGTGAACATCGTTCCACGACGCTGCAGGGTGGAGGCGGACACACACACACTCCAAACACACACGCGCTGGTCCGGAGAGGAGGAGACCAGCAGCGAAGGACCAATCACACGCAGGGCTGTCAGGGGGGCGGAGTGAGCCAGCGGCTCCGTCCACTGGGAGAGCAGCTGCAGCGACAGGCCGCCGCCCCCTGTCTGCTGCCGTGGGAACTGCACCTTGATGAGCAGCACTGCCAGCTGTCCATCATCACCTCCGCTGGCCAATGAGAGAAGACGTCCATCTTCGCATTCATCCCCAGGCTCCTCCCACACGACCAAACTGTTTATTCCGCTCTGGTGTACCGGCAGAGCGAAGCAGGGACCTAAAGAGACACATTTCAGTAAAAATGGGGACACACCCCCACACACAAACACAGCATCTCACTCACCGTCACAGCTCCCTCCTTCCACCGCCGCCGTCCAGTCCCACACACACACCACCCCGTCTGTGGCCGCGGTGAACCCCAACACACACCTGGGAGGGGACATCAGTCAGAGTCGTGACACAACCGCTGGGGTGGCGAGGTTCCGTTCCTCACCGCTCGCCCGACGGGTCCTGGAGGCTGAGGCGGGCGACGCTGAGGACGCAGCGCTGATGATGGAAACTCTCCCACAGCGGGTCGGCCACGCCCGCCGACTCGCACACCCCGAACATCCTGAGAGGGACAGAGGTGAAGGTGGAGACAAATTCCACATTCCCGCAGGCGGAACCGGACGCCGGGACAACACACCTCACGGCTCCATCGCTGCAGGCCAGCGCCAGGACGACTCTGTCTTTCCCAGCATGCACCACTCCCATAGACATGTACCTGCGAGCACACAAGACATAAAAAGAGTCTTTTGTGGTGTTTCTACGCCCTCTAGTGTCCAGATCAGACCATCACCTTGTCTCCGGGTCCATTTTCACAGTCTTGTGTCGGTTCTTCTGTTTCTCCCAACGTTGGTCCAGTCGGTGGCTGATGACCTGGGTCACCTGGCAGGTGGCTTCTCCATCCCAACCAATCCGGAGCCTGTAGCCCTGCAGCTGGGCCCGCCCACCAGCCGAAAACAGCAGACAGGAAAAGGAGGAGTCGTCTCCGCCTCCGTCCGCCTCCAGCGGCAGCGCGGCCAGCGTCCGCACGCTGGAGAGGTGGTCTGTGACGACGCTGAGGACGCGGACCACGCCCGTCTCCGCTTGGACGGCCAGGACGCTCACGTTGGTGTCGTCGCCGCCCGTGGCCAAGACTTCCCATTGGCCCAGGTTCCCGAGGCGACACACGCACCCTATCCCCCGGCCGTGGAGCCCCTCCCTCAGCATGTGCCCAGTTGCCATAGTAACACTGCCAGCCGGTGAGGGGGTGTAATGGACAAACACAGCACCTTGTTTGATAAACGCCAGAGCTCCGCCTCCAATACAGTGTGTCTGGGAATGGTGCTGGGATGCGGTGAGGGGGGCGTAACCCCAGGACCTGTGCCCGCCCCCACAGGGTACAGACAGCAGCGTCTCGTGTTTAATCGCGTCCCAAACCACGAAACAAACAGAGCGAAACCCCACGAGTGCCAACCGGGCATCTGATGACGGGCTGGTGGCGTCCTCCTCCTGCAGGAACACGACCCGCTCCAGCCACTCCAGACCTCGGGCAGCTCGATGGACCCTCTGCTCCACGAGAGCGTTGCCATGGGAAACCACCAGCTCCCTCACACACCCATCCCGGCCGGTGCTGTAACACACACGTCCGCGCTCGCACACACTCGTCACCCCCTGCTTCCCATGGAGCCCAAACAGGATGCAGACAGGCTCCAGGGCGCTAGCTGGCTCCGCCCCCGGGCCCGCCTCCTCGCCGTAGAGCAGCAGTGACCCCCTCCGGTCCCCACACAGCCACATCCGCCCCGCTGTGTGTCTCAGCGTGGCCGCCGCAGTCAGCCAACGTTTCTGACATGGTGGCAGCATGAAGGGGCGGAGCGGCTGAACCCTGATGCCGACGCCCTCCTCACCAACTGACACGTGCCAGCGGTAGACACGCCCCTCGACCCCAGAAACCAACAGAAGTGCATCACAGTCTCTGCCAGGCCACACCCACTGCATGCTGTGAACCTTCCCCACACCTGCTTTTAGCTCCACCCCCGAACTGGGGTTCGACAGCGGAAAGACACACACTGTGCCGCCAAGGTTTCCCACTGCACACACACACACTCCCTCGCGCACACACACCACCTCCATCACACAATACGACCGGAACTCAGGACCGCCCTGCCACACCTGGCTCCACCCATGCCCCACCCACAGGTACATGCCCCCAAGGTCTGTACAAACCAACACGCCCCCTGACTGGCCCCCCACCAGACGCAGGACCTTAGGGGAACCCTGACCTCTGAACCCCAAATCAATGACACCGCCCCCCTCCTGCCTTTCTTTGTCGTCGTCTCCGCCTCCCAACCGCCAGAGCCTCACCCCTCCATCTGCACCCCCTGTGGAAAGCCACGCCCCCTCCTCACTTACAGCCAGAGCCCTGACCCCTCCAGACCTATGACCCTTGAAGCTCCTCCCCACTTTCCCATTCCCATCCCATTCCCACCTCAGACACGCCCCATCTTCTCCTGCACTGAACACGCCCCCCTGTGTCAGCTTGACACAGAAGACCCGAGCCTGGTGCCCGTACAGCACCCAGAGGCAGCTCTGAACCAGCTCCCCACAGGCTCCTCCCCCTCCCAGCACCCCAACCGCCCAGACTCGGACGCTGCGGTCATCCGACGCAGACGCCAGGCGCCCGGCCTCAGGCAGGTAGGCCAGGCTGAAGATCACGCCACTGTGGCCCAGTAAACGCCTCTCCACCGCTGCGGCTTCGGGCTGACTCCGCCCACCAGGCCTCCAAAGCACCAGGTGATTAAACACAGTCCCGCCTACCAACACCGCGTCAGTCCAGCTGGAGCCAATCAGGAGGGCGGAGTAGAGTAGACACACCTCCTGGCAGGAAGAGACGGAGATGATGCGTCGGCTGTCCGCCTCCAGCAGCAGCACGGTGTTGTGGGCTAAAGCCACGCCCAGCAACGCATAGGGCCCCGCCCCGAACCAGAGGACGTCCAGCACCCAATCCTGCAGCTCCACGAGGGGGCCGGCCGGCTGCAGGCCCCGCCCCCCGTCCGTTACACGCACCAGGCGGAGACCCTTCCCCCCGAACACCGCCAGCGTGGTCCCGCCCGGCGTTCCGCGGGGTTCGGCCCGTATCCCATGGATACGGTAGTTCTGCAGCACGCTGAGTGACGCGCACTGTCCGGACAGGAAGTGGAGGCTGAAGACGGACAGGACCGGACCGCCACCTGCGGTGACCAGAGACGGGGCCTGAGTCGAGGCGGAGGGCGGCGGGGAGCGTCGTGCCGGCGCCGCAACTCACCTGTCAGCAGGTACTCCCGCCCGACAAACTCCAGCGCGGTCACCGGGGCCACCAGGGCGGCGCTCCGCATCGCGGCGCGACTCCTCTCCGCGGCCATCCTCCATGTGCTCGCTGCCGTCCAATCGGATGCGCTCATACTGAGGCGCCGCCCACCCGCGAGTAAGCCTCGCTGCTATTGGCCGGAGCGGCGTCTCCCGGCGCGACCGCGCATGCGCCGGCCGTCTGTTGTTTGAATTTGTTGTGTCTGCCCGCGAACGTCCGGGCTGAGACGCGGACAAAGTGCGCGTCGCGTCGCGCTACGGCGGAGAACCGGAACCGGAGTCCGTGTGTAAAGATGGACGAAGCGGCGCAGTAAACCAGGCGACGTCTGCGTCCGGCCGCGCCGCCAGCTTCTCGGCCGCTAGCCGCGAATGCTAACTCGCTAGCCGCTAATGCTAACTCCGCTAGCGCGGCGGATTAATGGGGGACTAAAGGCGGCGGAGGTGTCGCGTCTCGTATCTCGCGCCGCCATGCGGCCCAGGACAGCCACGTGTCGCGCCGCGGGGCGGCCGCAGCTCGCCTCCTCCCCGGTCAGCTGAGACACGCCCCCCATGATCGACCCGCCCACCCTGACCAACGCCCCCCGGCCGCACGCCGCCATGCTCTTCCCGCCCATGTCCAACCGCACCCCCAACTTCACGCTGGAGCAGAAGCTGTACCTGCTGCAGCAGATGCAGGGCGTGGTGGACACGGTGCAGGACTTCCGGAAGGACACCAACACCACGGTGCAGCGCAACGCCGTGTGGGAGCGGCTGGCGCAGTCCTTCAACGCCGCCTTCCCCCACCGGCCGCCCAGCTCCACCGGCTCGCTGAAGACGCTGTGGAAGCGGCTGAAGGTGGAGTGCCGCACGGCGCTGTACAAGCGGCAGGAGCAGCTGGCGGCGGGCCTGCCGCTCGCCGCGCTCACGCAGGTGCAGCGGGAGGTCACCGCCCTGGTCCCCAACCTCATATCCCACCAGGACGAGCTGGACGGGGACGCGGGCTACGGCGCCGGCAGGACCGCCTCGCCCATCACAGGTAGGCCGGCCCCGACCGTCCTGTCTGGCTCCTTCTGTCCTCGCGCTTCCGCTGATCGGGATCTGGTTTCTTTCTCAGTTGCCGGGACAACAGGCACCAGTGGGAGTGACCAGGAGGAGGCGGACCACAACGATGTACCGTCTTTACCGCACCGTTCTGGGTCAGAGGTCGGACTTGGATTCTTACTCTGGTCTCTTGGTCTCTGCAGGATGAAGACAGCAAGGAGCAGGTGGCCATCAACCTGGGTCTGGCCACGCCCGGCGACCAGCGCGACATGCACGCCCGCCCCCACCCGTCCACCAGCTCCGGCCCGCGCCCGCCGGCCCTGTTCTACCCCGGCCAGTCGGCCACGGCGCCGCGGCAGCCGGGCGAGGCGCGGGCGGAGCTGCGGGGCGTGGCCCGGGTGTGCGAGCGCAGCCCGTGGCCGGAGCCGGACGGCGCCGGGCGCCTGCTGGCCCTGCAGGAGCGCGTGTGGGAGGCCAAGCGGCGCGCCGCGCGCCAGAAGGAGAAGGCGGCGCGCGCCAAGAAGCACTATTACAGAGCCAAACTCAAACGGCTGGGGACCGAGGGGACCGAGGTGACCCTGTCCAGCTCCGACAGCAGCGACTGACACACTCAGACGTACTGGCAGAGGTGCTACGGTGAAAAGTCGCGCCGGGGCTGGGAGGCGTCGCCGCTCTGTTCGTGTGTGGGCGTGGCCTGAACGCCCCGGTGGAACCGGCGTTGGCCTCCACCGGTAGATGTAGCGTCTGTGTTCTTATCTTGTCCCTCGGTGTAGACGATGGTCCTCGGTGCCTGGGGGCTGGCCGATCACTTGGCCCCGCCCCTGTATTTATTAAGGTGCGCCCTATTTAAATTCCAGTTCATGAGATAATATTTAATGTTTATGGGATGGAGGTCCTCTGTAATCTGATTGGTTGTGGTGTGGCCCAGATCCGTTAGTGTTCGTACTGATGAAGAGTCTAAAGAGGGGCGGAGAACCGGCAGAACCCGGCAGAACCGCCAACTCAGGGGTGTGATGGTCAGACCTGCCTGCCAGCCGACACTGCCTCACGCACACACACACACGCACGCACACACACACACACACTGTGTACTCGGATTCAGACATGCACACACACACACACACACACGGTGTACTCGGATTCAGACACGCACGCACACACACACACACACGGTGTACTCGGATTCAGACACACACACACACACACACTGTGTACTCGGATTCAGACACGCACACACACACTGTGTACTCTGATTCAGACACGCACACACACACACACACACACACACACTGTGTACTCGGATTCAGACACGCACACACACACACTGTGTACTCTGATTCAGACACGCACACACACACACACACTGTGTACTCGGATTCAGACACACACACGCACACACACACACACACACACACACACACTGTGTACTCGGATTCAGACACGCACGCACACACACACACACACACACACACACGGTGTACTCGGATTCAGACACAGACTAGTAGCAATAATTTCTCTGTTTTTTTTAATGTCCAACGTTTGTCTTGTGTGGTTTCCACGTGACCCCAGCTCAGCGGGATGGTGTACATCCCATAATAAAACACATAAAACCAACAGCGCGTCTGGTAATTCTGTCTTGTTGAACGCGGCGGTAGAAAAGCTGGACTCCACCGGGCTCGTCTGTCCCGGTTCTAGACCCGAGTGGAGACCTTCTTTGTAAAAAACAGACAGTAAAAACAGCCATACACACCATATGATATGATCAATAAATTAAATATAAATCACCCGATACATCTTATGCCTGTACAAGATCGTAAATAAAGTAAAAAAGCAGTGATCAGTAAAAAACGAGGTAAGATCTGCTGAAGGGATGAGAGGACGGGTTGGGGGCGGGGCATGTTTATTGTTTATTTGGCTGGAACAGGTTTATGAAGGTTGATGATGATCGTGGTTCTGATGTGTTCCTGCTACAGGAACCTTCATCTACATCCCTGCGCTGAGAAACAATCTGCAGACGGCCACGCCCCATTCCCACTCGGGCCAGAGGTCAAACGACCCATCACGTCTGGTTTTTACTTCTAGACCAGGACTAAAAAGCTCCTCTTCCATAATCTCTCTGCTTACAATCAGTGGTCTCTCCAAAGCTCCAGCCTCCCTCTGTGTTCTGACTTTAAAAGGTCTGAGGAATGAACATGAAAGATTTGATATTAAATGAGTATAGAATGTAAGTGTAATAATTGACATCAGTTCTCTGTGTGTGTGTGTGTGTGTGTGAGATGATGGATGATGATGACGAACGATGGGTGGATGAATGCAGGACAGGTTGAGGACGAGTCGGACCGTTTCCATTCACTCCTCTCATCCCTGCTGGACACTAGAGATTAATCATCTCTGATGAAAAAGATACAAAATGTATAAAAATGTTATTTACAGTTCGATTCAGAGTGAAAATCTGAGGTTCTCCAGCGGCGTTTTTATATTTCTGGACCTTCAAGAACTAAAGTCCTGCAGTATCCCAGAATGCCTCAGTGATCCTGCGTGCTTCCAGGACCACTTGCTTCAGTCCATCAGTGCTGAAATGCATTGTGGGATAATGAGGGTGTCATCAAGACTGTCCTTCACTTCTGTTGATTCTGCAGATGAAAAAGTAAGAGAGGAATTAAAAGAGGCCACACCCATCTGCAATCACTCTAGAGACAGGGGGCGGGACTTACTCTGAGTCAGGGGACACCTCAGAGACGCTCTGTGAGGTTGCTGATCGGGGTGGTGAAGGGGAGGGGCCAGTTGGCTGGGGGGCGGGGTTGGGTGGGGTCAGCACTGACGAGCTGAAGGACGCTAGGATGGACGAGAGGATGTCCAGGTGTTCGCTGGACGGGGGCCGGGTGGGGCTGGCCATGAGTTGGTGGGTGGGAGCAGGAACAGAGGCGGAGCCGAAGGATGGGGGATACCTACATGATGGGGCGGAGTCAAGACGCACCCGTCGTGGTGGGAGGGTCTCTTGATGAGGCTCTTCACAGATTGGCGGTGGTGGCGAGGAAGCTGGTGCTTGATCCGGGTGGGAGGGCTGCCGGGGGGGAAGTGTACGAAGCCACTCCCTGCACGGCCCGCCCCCACTGTTGGTTCCACCCACTTCCAGCTGTTCCCGGGAGCGACTGCTCATCAGCGCCCCCCCAAGGTGCTCCCGGGACCCCTGGCGGCGCGTCAGCGTGTTCAGCTGAGAACGCGACCCCGCAAGCCCCGCCTCCAATCCCCCGAGTGCACAGGCCACTCCCCCAGCCAGGTCCTCCCGAGATGCATAGACAGGGTGGCCCGGACCCAGACGCTCCCTGGAGCCGGCCAGCTCCCGTCGCCGCGGCAACAGGTCCAGGTTGTCACGGGAGCGCTGGCGGCGCGCCAGAGAGTCCAGGTGCTCACGGGAGGAGTAGCGAGACGCCGGCTGGGACAGCGACCCCGAGCACATGCGGCCATAAGAGGCGGCCGGGACGCCGCGGTGGCCCAGAGTGGACGTCCGGTACCAGGACAGTTCGCTGGGGACACGCCCCACCGATGACAAGCCCTGCAGCGCCGGGGGACAGCCCAAGCGGTTCTTCAGGATCCCTGGCAGGTGTGGGAGGAAGTAAATCAGTGTGATGAGGTGTGTGTGTGTGTGTGTGTGTGTGTGTCTGTACCTTTGCGGTGTCTGTGCGTGTGAGGTGGTCCTCCGTTCTCATCTCCGCTGGTCAACGCCGCGTCTGGCTGGTTGTTATTGGCGGCGTCCGCCCCCAGGGGGCGCTCCGAGCCCCACTTCTGCAGGGAGTGAACCTCACACTCCTCCAGAGCTGGCCAGTAGGACAGCAGGTCATTCCCATCCAGGTCTGACATGCAAACAACAGCAAACCCCATTGGTGGACCATCACCTGGACCTGCTCATTAAAATGATTAAGCTGCATGTCTCTGCGTGTCCCTGCCATTGAAGGACCAAGTGTGGCTGCTCAGACTACAAGACTGAACCGCACCCACATTACACCCCTCATACAAACTGTAAATAGGTGGGGGACAGCAGGAGGGTCAGGTTACAGGGAGTAGAGCTGGTGAAGGGTGACAGGCGCATACCAACACGGTGACACGTGTCCTCTGTATTTAACCATCACCCTTGGTGACAGTGGGCACCATGACAGGCGCCGGGGAGCAGTGTGAGGGGACAGGACCTTAATCAGGGGGACCTCAGTGGCACCTTGGCGGCTCGGGATTCGAACCCACTTCCTTACTGGCCAGGCCAGGATTTAGAATGATTGTCGTGTTTGGATGTTGTGGAGACAGTAGGACAGGCGAGATGGTGTTAGTTTGGATAGACTGTGACTACAGGCCTGGTAGGAGGTTGATAGATGTGGTGAGAGGACGGGGGGAAATGAAGACAGAAACATGTCAAATCCTGCTGGACGCGGTCTGGCTGATGGACGGTTTCGTGATACCTTTGGTGCCGTTGTGGGCGGGCTCAGTGAGCAGCCTCTCACTGTGATTGGAGCGCTTGAAGCGCCTCTGGATACGCCCACGGAGACGCACATTGTCCTCACTCTCAGATGAGGGGATGGACAGACTGCGCTCCTCCTCGAGAGACAGATCTGAGTCTGAATCAGAGTCCTCGCCTGATGGGGGAGACACACCTAGGGGTCACATGACCTTCTGGTTCATTCTGTGAAACTAAACCTGTGTATTTGTGATATGTTTTGTATATTTGATGTGGGTGTGTTGTGTAATTGTTGTAAGTTTTATGTGTCCGGGGTGTGTGTTGTGTGTTTGTAGTATGTTTTGTGTATTTGTGGTGCATGTGTTGTGTAATTGTTGTATGTTTTTATGTGTCTGTGGTGTGTGCTGTGTATTTGTGCTGTGTGTGTTGTGTAATTGTTGTATGTTTTTATGTGTCTGGGGTGTGTGTTGTGTGTTTGAAGTATGTTTTGTGTATTTGTGCTGTGTGTTGTGTAATTGTTGTATGTTTTTATGTGTCTGTGGTGTGTTTGTGGTATGTTTTGTGTATTTGTGGTGCATGTTGTGTAGTTTTATGTTTTATGTGTTTGTGGTATGTTTTGTGTATTTGTGGTGCGTGTGTTGTGTAATTGTTGTATGTGTCTGGTGTGTGTGTTTGGAGTATGTTTTGTGTGTCACCTCCGTCTCTGTGGAACATGGCTACGTCCAGGTCCGTGGCACCGGTGTGTCCCAGGTTGTGTTCCAGAGTCTGTCGAGCCAGGAGGTTCTCACTGCAAGGAGAGAGACTCATCGCTGTCATCACACACACACACACACACACACAGACACACACACACACAATTAGAGACGCACTGACCGTGCACTGCTGACTGAGGAGATGGTGGACGTCCCCAGGGTGATGCGGTGCAGTCCACTCTGTTCCAGCAGGGAGGCGCTGTTGTATGGAGTGTGTCCCTACAAAACACACACACACACACACACACACACAAACAACACACTTGTTGGTTTAGACTCTCGGGTTGAAGACGGCTGGCGCGTGAGCAGAGGTGCATTGTGGGAGGTGAGCTCACGGCGGTCTGTGGAGCGCGAGGGGGGTCTTCACTCGGACTTTTCTTTCCTAAACACACCAGATGCCAGGACTCCTGAACCTCAGAGTTGAAGAGGGTGAAGACCAGCAGCACCGCCAGGCCCTGACACACACATCATAACACGATTAGGAGCAGGACATCCAGGACGAGGAGACGGTGAGGCGGGACACCGGTACCTGGACGCAGCAGAGGACACAGTAGAGGTAATGAAAGGCCAGGACGCTGTTGTTGACAGCCATCAGGCCGAAGAACCAGGACGAGGTGGAGAGCAGGAGCAGGAGGAAGGCACTGCGGACAGTAGAACTGACAGAGACAGAGAGACGTCCCTGCTCATGACCTTTGACCCCTGATATGTGGTGGACAAATGCTCTGTAGATGTGGGTGTGTTGCACTCACATCACAGGTAGCTTCTTGGTCTCCTTCTGAGCCGCGTTACAGGACATCCGCACCACCATGACGAACATGCCCCCGTTCAGCTGCACAGGACAGAGGAGGACGTGAGGGGTCAAAGGTCAGCACGCCCCCACGCCGGGCCGGGCGGAGGTCGGTTCTCACCAGTATGACGGTGGCGACCGGGCCGGCAAAGCTCCAGATCAGCTTGTCATAGACGGAGATCCAGCAGAAGTCGGGGTTCCCGTAACCCTCGGGGTCCAACCCTACAGCCAGACCTGCAGGGGAGACAGTCCTGTTACACACACACACACACACACATACACACACACACATACATACTTATACATACACACACACACACTAATACACACACACATACATACTTATACATACACACACACACACACACATACATACTTATACACACACACACACACACATACATACTTATACATACACACACACACACATACTTATACATACACACACACACATACTTATACATACACACACACACACACACACACTGCAGGCAGGCAGGCCGGCGTGCTGTGGTGACGCGCGTGAACCTGTGATGATGGCGGGGACGCCCCAGCCGATGGCGTAGTAGAACCTCATGGCTCCGTAGTTGATGTTCCGGGCCTCCGTCTGCATGCGGTAGAGGTGAAGAGCCTCGACGAAGAGCCAGGAGAACGCCGCCATGTAGAAATAATGCAGCAGGATGGCCACCACCGTGCACAGGAACTACACAAACACACAACAACACACAACATGTCCAGGTCTGCAGACAGAACCACGAAGAGGCTGATCTGGACAGAGATTCTGGCCTTCACGGGTCCACGTTTCTGCTCATTGTGGACGAGACGGGTGGACGAGACGTGAACTCTCGTATTAGAAAACATGGTAACGGGACGGTGAGACACCTCCAGACATCTACACACCTGCTGCTCGGTCTGGTTGATGCCCAGCAGGTAGGTGAGTTGTGAGAGCAGCGCGGCCGCCGCCATGTTGGCGTGGATCCCCCGCGTGTTGGACTTCAGGCTGCGCAGGCAGGACAGCACCGCCACGGTCAGCAGCAGCGCTGCCATGGAGACGCAGAGGGACGTGTAGGTGACGATGGCGAGGGTCTCCAGGTCCCCTTCCAACTGCTGCTCGCCGGACCAGGAGAAGAAAGTACAACCGTCAGCAGCCAGCTGACTCTACACCGAGCGTGTCTCCAGGGGGACAGTCCCTGGGCGTCTGGTAAATGCGGGACATCTGTGTGTGTGTGTTACCTCGCGTTGGGAGCTGTCCATCAGAACCCCAAACATTCCGAGTCGGTGACACTGGCAGCGAACGTGTGACGTGTTCCTGTAGACGACACTGCAGTCCCTAACGACCCAGCATCCCCCTGCACACACACTACACACACACACACACCATTACACGTGAATATGACACGTCTGATCACACACACACACACACACACTTACGGGCTGGTGTGGTTCCACTGCACACACAGCGGCTTGCTGCGATTGGCCGTCTCCAGAAGGCGGAACTCGAGGACGAGCGGAGACTCCAGCGCGCCATCGAGGAACGTCCGGTTATTAAACACGGTGACACTCACAACCGGGGAGTTCATGACGGGGTGACGCGGCAACCTGTACACACACACACACACACACACACAGGAACACAATTAATCTAATCACTGATCACACACACACACACACACACATCAAACACAGGAACACAATCGATCTAATCACCTCACACACACGAGTCAAATACAGCAACACAATCGATCTAATCACTGATCACACACACACACACACACACACACAGGAACACAATCGATTTAATCACCGATCACACACACACACAGGAACACAATCGATTTAATCACCGATCACACACACACACAGGTCAAACACAGGAACACAATCGATCTAATCACCTCACACACACACACACACGGGTCAAACACAGGAACACAATCGATCTAATCACCTCACACACACACACACACACGTCAAACACAGGAACACAATTAATCTAATCACCTCACACACACACACACACACGGGTCAAACACAGGAACACAATCGATCTAATCACCTCACACACACACACACACACGTCAAACACAGGAACACAATTAATCTAATCACCTCACACACACACACACACACACACACACACACACGGGTCAAACACAGGAACACAATCGATTTAATCACCGATCACACACACACACACCTGACTCCCCTGCGGTCAGTGTGGTATTTCGGGGGGAGCGCCACCCCCAGACTCCTGTAGATCAGCAGGATGACGATGGTGATGGGCGGGTCGGGCAGCAAGGCGGCTCGGCGCGGAGACGCCACTTCTGACGTCTGATTGGCTTGGAGATTGACGGAGACGGGAGGGGGCGGAGCCGAGTCTGTTTAGAATAAACAGTCGTTTTCTCGCACCGCAACGTTGGAGCTGACCGTGTGTGTGTTGTACTTACAGCCGTGTCTCTGGGGCACCAGGGCAGCTGGGGGCAGCACGACGTGGGTGTGGGGGTCCCAGGATGGCTGACCCCGGAACAGAGTGCCATGGTAACGAGGAAACCGCCGCCGCACGTGTGTGTGATTCTCTACCCGGTCCAGCGTCATCACTGTCACACACACACAGACACACACACATTTACTTGACAGTGTTTAAAACACACTGACCAGTTGTGTGTGTGTGTGTGTAGCACTGTACCTATATTGGGGGCCACCAGGGCCACGGGGTTGAGGTAGGTCTGTTTCATGTTGGTGGCGAGGGTGCGGCTGTACGTGTCCAGGAGTTCAGCCAATCCCGCGGCTCCCTGAGCCTGTAAGCCCTGCCCCCTCCACAGGCTGGCACTCACGGGACCAATGAGAGCACTGCATCCACGCAGCACGTTCTACAGACAGCGAGAAGAACAGAGCGGAGCTTTCAGAACACGCCCGCCTGGCACGCCCCTCTCTGTTTCCATGGGAACCAGTACCTCGTTGAAGTGCGCGTCCTGCGTGGCCGTCAGGCCGAACCCCGTCTGCCGACTTTCGAACGTTAAGAGGCGCGACAGCAGGCGCTCCGCGATCTGCAGGTCGTTGCCATAGAAACGGGGCGTGGCCTCAGTAACATCTCGCAGCTGATGAGCCAGCTTTTTCGCTACGATGGTGCTGAGCTCCGTCTCATTCCGTTCCACCACCTCCAACTGACGCACACACACACAGACACACGCGCGTGAACAAAAACACACACAAGCACACACAGAAACAAACGTGTGACAGAAAACTTCCTTTCTCTCACAGTGTCAAAATGTGTGTGTGCATGTGTTAGGGTCTATGTGTTTTTGTGTGTGTACATGTGTTAGTGTATGTGTGTTTTTTGTGTGAGTGTCTGTGTGTGTGTGTACGTGTGTGTGCATGTGTCTGAGTATGTGTGTGTTTTTGTGTGTGTGTGCGTGTGTACGTATGTGTGCATGTGTTAGTGTCTGTGTGTGTATTTTTTTGTGTGTGTCTGTGTGTTTTTTGTGTGTGTATGTGTGTCTGTGTGTTTTTTGTATGTGTCTGTGTGCGCGTGTACATGTTTGTGTACTTGTGTATGTGTTTTTTGTGTGTGTCTGTGTGTTTTTTGTGTGTGTCTGTGTGCGCGTGTACATGTTTGTGTATTTGTGTATGTGTTTTTTGTGTGTGTATGTGTGTCTGTGTGTTTTTTGTGTGTGTCTGTGTGCGCGTGTACATGTTTGTGTATTTGTGTATATGTTTTTTGTGTGTGTATGTGTGTCTGTGTGTTTTTTGTGTGTGTCTGTGTGCGCGTGTACATGTTTGTGTATTTGTGTATATGTTTTTTGTGTGTGTATGTGTGTCTGTGTGTTTTTTGTGTGTGTCTGTGTGCGCATGTACATGTTTGTGTATTTGTGTATGTGTTTTTTGTGTGTGTATGTGTGTCTGTGTGTGTGTTTTTTGTGTGCGTGTACATGTTTGTGTGTGTGTGCGTGTGTGTGTGCAGCCGTGTGCATCTCACAGCTGTGTTGAGCTCCACGAACGATGGTGATGTGCAGTTGTACAGATCCGGCTCCATCCAGCCCCTCTCCGTGTCACAGTGCCGAATCGCTGCCCCTGCACGGAACAACAACATCACACACTCGTCACACACGGAACACAACACACACACACACACACG
>NW_021629876.1:22933-62155 GCF_900700375.1 Denticeps clupeoides
TACAGTAGAGGTCAGAAGTCTGGACACCTTCTCATTCCACGTGTTTTCTTTATGTTCATGACCATTTACGTTGGTAGATTCTCACTGAAGGCATCAAAACTATGAATGAACACATGTGGAGTTCTGTACTTAACAAAAAAAGGTGAAATAAGTGAAAACATGTTTTATATTCTAGTTTCTTTGCTCTGGTTACTGCTTTGCACACTCTTGGCATTCTCTCGATGAGCTTCAAGAGGTCGTCACCTGAAATGCTTCTCCAACAGTCTTGAAGGAGTTCCCAGAGGTGTTTAGCACTTGTTGGTCCAGCTCACCCCAAACCATCTGGATTGGGTTCAGGTCCGGTGACTGTGGAGGTCAGGTCTCCACTTTTTGTTAAGTACAGAACTCCACATGTGTTCATTCATAGTTTAGATGCCTTCAGTGAGAATCTACCAACGTAAATGGTCATGAAGATAAAGAGAACACGTTGAATGAGAAGGTGTCCAGACTTCTGGCCTGTACTGTATATATCCATAAAAATCAAGATTAGCACTTGACTGATGAAATATTGTATGTGTGTAGTAGTGAGGAGCTGATTTAATCGGATGGTCTCATCCACCCAATCTGCACAGAAGACTGAATTGATGGAACTAGAACTGATCCCAGATCAGCTCAGACGTGAGGTCAGAACCCGCCACAGACGTCCCACCCGACTTACCCTTCTTGCTCCTCTGCAGGATCTCGTTGGCTTCTTTGAGTGTCACCCCTGCCGGAGCCACCACAAGGTCCTCCAGCTTCGTCATGACCTGGAGAGAACAGGAGATGAAGAGCAGCAGCTGAACTGGGCCAAACCATCTGCACTCTGATCAGAAAAACAGACACACGACCAGACGCTGGGCGAGGACTAGTCCAGCGGAACAGTTGAAAATGAATGTTTAAATGAGTTTTCAACGTGATTGTTAAATCCAGTTGGGTGAAGGACACCACGTTGGGCTGCTGGGGTTTATTTTAATAAAAAGCAATAAACAAGCCCCAACTTTACATTGGTTATTGGTCTAAAAACATATTCTGGGTGACCATTTTATTATTCTTATTTTTCACTTATTTCACTATTTTCACTTTGTAATTTTGAGTTTAAGAGCAATAAACTTGTATTGGAATTATTGTTTAAATGTTTTTCAGATACGTAAATTGGAAGATATAAATTCCTAATTTGGACTATCAAAGTGGAATCGATAATTGACCCAAATCAGGAAAACGGCTCATTAATCGATGCATCCTAAAAATAATCATTTTTCCCGGCCCTCCTACACCAGATGTCTCCACTGGTGCCACCGTCTCTCAAGGTTCATCTAGACTCTTCTGTCTTGGAGACCAGGCGGAGGAATCAACTTCCACTAGACGTCTGAACAGCTGAGGCACGAAAGATCTTCAGAAACCTTCCTCTTTAGGAAAAAAAGAGCTCTTACAAACACAGGTTTCTCAAGCGAACGGTCTTTTGGGTCCTAGTGGAGTAAATCATTTATTTCTAGGATTGATATTTTAAAGCACTTCTGGATAAGAGTGTCTGCCAAATGCTGTAAACTTGACTGGCTGGACCCACCTCGCTGAGGGGCAGGTCATGCTCTTCCTCCTTCAGGAAGTCAATGTCTCTGGAGGAGATGATGCCCACCAGACGGCCACCCATCCGCCCGTTGTCTGTGATGGGAATTCCGCAGAATCCGTGTCGAGCTTTGGCCTGGAAGACGTCCTGCACTCGCTCCTTTGGGCTCATCACCACCGGGTCCGTAATGAATCCCTGCTCGTATCTCTGAGGGAACCACACGGGGAGGAGGGGTCAGAGGGAGCGTGAGAGGAACACAAGACTACAGGAGACAGAAGCGAAACAGCGGCATGAACAAGAAGAACAGAAGACAAGGAGAACGGAGGACGTGGAGGGGGAGGTACCTTGACTTTCCGGACCTCGTTGGCCTGGAACTCAGGAGTGCAGTTATGGTGGATGAAGCCGATGCCGCCGGTTAGCTGACAAACACACATACACACGTGTTGAGAAACCGTATCTGGATCTGGATCCAGGATCTGAGAACCCTTTTCCACTGCACTGGTTGTGGACCGTTTCGGTTCCCAAGGTGGAACCTGTATTGTGGTAAAAACCGGTCTGGAACCAGGAGCCTGTTACATGAGGAGAGGTGGGTGGAGCCAGGAAGCGGAAATGGAGGTCTGTTCTGCTGGTACCAGTGCAGTGGAACTGGGAAGGTGACGCCTCTCTCATTACCGCCATGACGATGGCCATTCCCGACTCGGTCACCGTGTCCATGGGTGACGACACCAATGGCGTCTTCATGGTGATCTGTTTGGTCAGGGCGGACGTCAGGTCCTGCAAAAAGAACGTAAACGTCAAGCCTGCAATCTGACACCGTTAACCAATCAGAAGTGACCACAGGCTCCACCCCACAACACAGCAGCTACTCACCACCTGGTCTGCGGTGAAGTCGATGTACCCCGGCAGGATCAGGAAATCACTGGAAAAAAAGATATAAAGAAGTATAAAGACGTCCGGAACGTACTTGTAGGTCGGGGTTCGAGGTTCAGGGTTCTCTGTATATAAAGACCGGAACCTCTTACTTGTAGGTCAGAGTTCGGGGTTCAAGGTTCTCTGTATATAAAGACCGGAACCTCTTGCTTGTCGGTCAGGGTTCGGGTTTCAGGGTTCTCTGTATAAAAAAGACCGGAACCTCTTGCTTGTAGGTCAGGGTTCGGGGTTCTCTGTATATAAAGACCGGAACCTCTTACTTGTAGGTCAGAGTTCTAGGTTTTCTGTATAAAAGACCGTAATCTCTTACTTGTAGGTCAGGGTTCTAGGTTTTCTGTATAAAAGACCGTAATCTCTTACTTGTAGGTCAGGGTTCTAGGTTTTCTGTATAAAAGACCAGAACCTCTTACTTGTAGGTCAGAGTTCGGGGTTCAGAGTTCTCTGTATAAAGAGAGACCGGAACTTCTTACTTGTAGGTCAGGGTTCAGGGTTCTCTGTATATAAACACTGGAACCTCTTACTTGTAGGACAGGGGTCGGGGTTCTCTGTATATAAAGACCGGAACCTCTTACTTGTAGATCAGGGCTCAGGGTTATTTGGATGCCAGCGTGGCTGTATAAAGAAGACTGGAACCTCTTACTTGTAGGTCAGAGTTCGGGGTTCAGAGTTCTCTGTATAAAAAGACCGGTACCTCTTACTTGTAGGTCGGGGTTCTAGGTTTTTTGTATAAAAGACCAAAACCTCTTACTTGTAGGTCAGAGTTCGGGGTTCAAGGTTCTCTGTATAAAAAGACCGGAACCTCTTGCTTGTAGGTCAGGGTTCGGGTTTCAGGGTTGTCTGTATAAAAAGAGCGGAACCTCTTACTTGTAGGCCAGGGTTCGAGGTTCAGGGTTCTCTGTATATAAAGACCGGAACCTCTTACTTGTCGGTCAGGGTTCGGGTTTCAGGGTTCTCTGTATAATAAGACCGGAACCTCTTACTTGTACATCAGAGTTCAGGGTTCTCTGTATAAAAAGACCGGAACCTCTTGCTTGTAGGTCAGGGTTCTCTGTATATAAAGACTGGAACCTCTTATTTGTAGGTCAGGGTTCTCTGTATATAAAGACCGGAACCTCTTACTTGTAGGTCAGGGTTCTCTGTATATAAAGACTGGAACCTTTTACTTGTACATCAGAGTTCAGGGTTCTCTGTATAAAAAGACCGGAACCTCTTACTTGTAGGTCAGAGTTCGGGGTTCAAGGTTCTCTGTATAAAAAGACCGGAACCTCTTGCTTGTAGGTCAGGGTTCTCTGTATATAAAGATCGGAACCTCTTACTTGTAGGTCAGGGTTCGGGGTTCTCTGTATATAAAGACCGGAACCTCTTACTTGTAGGTCAGGGTTCGGGGTTCTCTGTATAAAAAGACCGGAACCTCTTACTTGTAGGTCAGAGTTCGGGGTTCAAGGTTCTCTGTATAAAAAGACCGGAACCTCTTGCTTGTAGGTCAGGGTTCTCTGTATATAAAGACCGGAACCTCTTATTTGTAGGTCAGGGTTCTCTGTATATAAAGACCGGAACCTCTTACTTGTAGGTCAGGGTTCGGGGTTCTCTGTATATAAAGACCGGAACCTCTTACTTGTAGGTCAGGGTTCGGGGTTCTCTGTATAAAAAGACCGGAACCTCTTGCTTGTAGGTCAGGGTTCTCTGTATATAAAGACCGGAACCTCTTACTTGTAGGTCAGGGTTCGGGGTTCTCTGTATATAAAGACCGGAACCTCTTACTTGTAGGTCAGGGTTCGGGGTTCTCTGTATATAAAGACCGGAACCTCTTACTTGTAGGTCAGGGTTCGGGGTTCTCTGTATATAAAGACCGGAACCTCTTGCTTGTAGGTCAGGGTTCGGGGTTCTCTGTATATAAAGACCGGAACCTCTTACTTGTAGGTCAGAGTTCGGGGTTCTCTGTATATAAAGACCGGAACCTCTTACTTGTAGGTCAGAGTTCGGGGTTCAAGGTTCTCTGTATGAAAAGACCGGAACCTCTTGCTTGTAGGTCAGGGTTCTCTGTATATAAAGACCGGAACCTCTTACTTGTAGGTCAGGGTTCGGGGTTCTCTGTATATAAAGACCGGAACCTCTTACTTGTAGGTCAGGGTTCGGGGTTCTCTGTATATAAAGACCGGAACCTCTTACTTGTAGGTCAGAGTTCGGGGTTCAAGGTTCTCTGTATAAAAAGACCGGAACCTCTTGCTTGTAGGTCAGGGTTCTCTGTATGTAAAGACCGGAACCTCTTACTTGTAGGTCAGGGTTCGGGGTTCTCTGTATAAAAAGACCGGAACCTCTTGCTTGTAGGTCAGGGTTCTCTGTATATAAAGACCGGAACCTCTTACTTGTAGGTCAGGGTTCGGGGTTCTCTGTATAAAAAGACCGGAACCTCTTGCTTGTAGGTCAGGGTTCGGGGTTCTCTGTATAAAAAGACCGGAACCTCTTGCTTGTAGGTCAGGGTTCTCTGTATATAAAGACCGGAACCTCTTACTTGTAGGCCAGGGTTCGAGGTTCTCTGTAT
The DNA here is from genome assembly GCF_900700375.1 of Denticeps clupeoides. Taxonomy (NCBI): domain Eukaryota; kingdom Metazoa; phylum Chordata; class Actinopteri; order Clupeiformes; family Denticipitidae; genus Denticeps; species Denticeps clupeoides. The sequence continues at coordinate 27,988 of NW_021629876.1, forward strand.
ATAAAGACCGGAACCTCTTACTTGTAGGTCAGAGTTCGGGGTTCAAGGTTCTCTGTATAAAAAGACCGGAACCTCTTGCTTGTAGGTCAGGGTTCTCTGTATGTAAAGACCGGAACCTCTTACTTGTAGGTCAGGGTTCTCTGTATATAAAGACCGGAACCTCTTACTTGTAGGTCAGAGTTCGGGGTTCAAGGTTCTCTGTATAAAAAGACCGGAACCTCTTGCTTGTAGGTCAGGGTTCTCTGTATGTAAAGACCGGAACCTCTTACTTGTAGGTGAGCCCGTCTCCGCCGTTGAAGAGCTGCTGTGCGGACAGCCCGTCTTCGGGAACGTAGCCCGTCTGTCCGCTGATCAGATAATCCGCCATGGAACCCGCGTCACTCCGCTCCGCCACCAGCGAGGGCACGTGCGACGTGTGGCGCGCAGCGCGACTTCCGCCGGTATAAATAAACACGGCGGCCCGCGTCACTTCCGGTATCGGCGGCCACGTGGTCCGCAGGGCGCTCGTATTATTCATGTACGCGGTGTCTGCGTGTAATAAAACTTTGTGTGACGTGTACTCCGTGTTTCTAATATTATAAACCTGCATGTTGGTAAAATAAAACCCGTAACAGATTTAACTCGGGGTGTCCGCTCGGCGCCCAGAACACCATGTTTGGCTTGTGCTGAAGGGTCAAGTTAATTTTAACTCGAGGACTCTGCACACCAGACCAGACCGGTCACGTCCAGAGAGCGACACCAGATCGAATTTACCTCCAGCAAATAAACCTGCAAACTCACGTCACGAGGCATGCAGAGAAAGAAGGACAGAAGGCAGCAGCTGGTTTAAAAACTTTCAGTTATTCTATCTCTGTATTAATGTACAACCGTTGAAAATAACTTTTTTTTTTTTTTTAGTTGTTTTTACATTTTTTGAAACAATCTACCTTTCAACAGCAATAATCCAGAACAAAAAGTGGACAAATGTGATAAGGAAGAAAAAAAGAAAAAAAAAAAAAAAACCCAACAAACCAGAGATGGAGAAAAAAACCATGGGATGGTGAAAAGAGAGAAAGGGTGTGGGACTCTAGGCGGTGTGTTTCATGTGAGAGAGTGTGTGTGAGAGAGTATTTCTGCAACTCTCTACATTAACACTGTAGTGTGAGCAGGTGTGTGTGTGCAGGTGTGTGTGTGTGTTTCCCGTCTGGATCCCTGCAGCAGAAGAAATGAGAGATAATATGAGCGAATACAAATGGCAGGATGGAGGGAGGCAGGGCGAGCGAGCGAGAGCGAGGGAAGGTGGATGGAGGAGTCTTTGGAGAGGGGCGGGGAGTCGAGCTGCTGCTGCTCCTCCTCCTCAGGTGTCATGAAAGTCCTTCAGCAGCGTGCGTCTCTTCTGCTCAGCTATGTGCATCTGATTCTCCAGATCCTGACACGGAGGAGCAGAAGACAATCACATTAGGAACAGGCTACAACGTGAAGCTCATGTCGGCTTTGTGGCTTCAGAGGAACGCCGGCAGGCTCGCTCTGCTCTGATTGGTCGGTTCTGTTCTTACCCCTCTGTCGTTGGCGCTCGGGTCGACCTCTCCTCCTCTCTCGTAACTGTCGGCTCGCTCCACTTTCCACGACAGGTTCTCGATTTCCGCCTCCAGCTGCGCCTGCTGGTACTCGAACTAAGAGACACGCCGGGGGTTCAGTCGCGAGTTGGGTCTCAATTTGATGGAACGAGATTCGCTGCGTCACTCACCAGTTTTTTGCGTGGCCCCGACTCCATGTAGTAGGCGTACGGGTACGTGTACTGCAGCGTATAACGACACTGTCACACACACACACACACACACGTTAAAACGCACATCTGCATTACATCAATCAATCAATAACTGGAGTCATGTGATTCCAAAAGAATTTCCAGAATTTTCACCTAAATTTCACAACCATACGTTCTCTGAAATTCCTGTGCAAATTTAAAGAAAGAAAAAGAAATCAACCAAAATATTTTAAATTAAACAGCGTTTCTCCCTCCAAGTTGGCGCAGTCCAAGTAAAAGTTCTGGAACATGGAAGTGTGACGCGGTTCACTACATTTACCGCATTTACCAGACGCCGTTATCCAGAGCGACTTACAGTCAGTAGTGACAGGGACAGTCCCCCCTGGAGACACTCAGGGTTAAGTGTCTTGCTCAGGGACATGATGGTAGTAAGTGGGGTTTGAACCTGGGTCTTCTGGTTCATAGGCGAGTGCGCTAGGCTACTACCACCCTCACTACGTAGATCCAGCAAAGATACCACAGACCTGCAGCAATTTTAAACGTTTCGGTCCTTCATGTTATACATTCGTGTGTCCATCAGATTTCGATGCGTTTTCCAGAACCAAATATATCTTTATTTCTCTTTTGAAGGTTTTTAAATGAGCGTAGGAACCCTGCCTTCACGAGCCACGCTCCTGGACTGAACTCTGAAGCTCCATGAAGCTCCACTGGATGGACTCCTGCCTGAAGATGGCGGCGAGGTCAGGAGTGTAATACAGAGATAACCGAGGCGCCCCGAACACACAGCATTACTGTGATGGTGAGAGCCCCACCCACCCACCACGCCGGGAACCCCGACACCTTATCAAGAGTCAGCTCTGAGAAGTGCGTGTGTGTTTGGTTCTGATTAGTAGAGATGTACAATTCATGCAAAAATTGACCAAAAATTTGAATTAAAGAAAAAAAAAAAAAAAAAGGACAGATGGTCAGAATAATCTGGGTCCTGGATTCTGTAATTCACTCTGGACCTGGGTGGAATAACCACAGCCAATCAGGAAGCTTCCCTCGGGCGGGGTCCTGATCTATTTTCAAAACGTGCTGTATGGATTTGGTACTAAATTACCCAAAGAAAATTATCTAAAAAAAAGCAGTGGCAGAAAAAGCTGAGAAATAAGCAGGTAATCAGCACCGGGCGTGTTTGGGGCCGAGAGTGTGTGTGTGTGTGTGTGTGTGTGAGATGCACCTTGGCCAGCAGCTCGGCTGCGTCCTGCATGTACTGCCAGTCGATCCAGGTGCCCAGGTTGTTCATGACTCTCTCCTGGATCTTCTCCTGGATGCGCTGGTACGTCTGAGCCTCCAGCTGCAGGCTCTTATTATGATTCTCCCACTGAAAAGACACACAGATCAGGGGCAGCTGGTGCATGATGGGAGATCTGCGGGCGACGCTCACCCTCTCGAAGTAGAAGAGGTATTTCTTCAGCGCCTCTCTGGCCTGCGCCTGCTGACTCTGGTTGACGATGTCGGGGTTTTCTTTGTAGCGGCTGCATTCGTAGTACTCGCTTCCATGAGTCTTCCAGTCTCCCAGACACATCCAGCAGAAATCTGCGCACACACACACACACAGTTACACACACCCTGCCGTGTGTAAGAGAGTAAACACAACAGATATGATGACAGCTGCGCCAGATCCCTCACCGTGTTTACATTTGGAGCATTGCTGCGGAGAGAAGAGGGGGCGGGGCAGAGAGAGGGGGCGGGGCCATCATTATTATCATCATGCCTCAAAAGACCTAAAAAGCAGCATAGTGCTGATTGTAATTCTGCTGAAAGATCTGCTCTCCTCTCACCATGTGGTTGCAGCCGCCATTCTTCTCGATGCAGATATTGCACTTCGGACACTGAAAGACAGGGAGACACCGTCAACATTCCAACTGTGTGTGTGTGTGTGTGTTTGGACGCAGCATCACAGAAGGATGATCAGCGCTGAAGGATGAACGCTCCACCACTCCATCCACAGACACTCTTCTCCTTACAATACACATCACTGCTGGCTCGGAGTGTGTGTGTGTGTGTGTATGTGTGTGTCTCTCACATCTTTAGTGTGCGCGCTGATGTAGTTTGCCGTCTCAGAGTCGTCTGCACATTTAGTCAGCCACTTCCGGATGGTGGCGCAGTCCGTGGGGGCGTGGTACATCTGCCTGCACTTAAAACTGCGGAGAGACGGAGACGTGTGTGTAATTTGTCGGTGTGATGTGTGTAATTTGGGTGTGTGTGTGATGTGTGTGTGAGATTTGTCGGTGTGTGTGTGTGTGATTTGTCGGTGTGTGTGTGTGTGTGTGTGAGATTTGTCGGTGTGTGTGTGTGTGTGAGATTTGTCGGTGTGTGTGTGTGTGTGAGATTTGTCGGTGTGTGTGTGTAATTTGTCGGTGTGATGTGTGTGTGATTTGGGTGTGTGTGTGTGTGTGTGTGATTTGTCGGTGTGTGTGTGTGTGTGTGTGTGTAACCTTGTCTGTTTACCAGAACACTTCACAGCAGCGGCTGCACTGAACTCTGCGGGCGCGCGGCTCCTGGACCTGGATCACCATCGGGCAGTCAGCACCCGGACACAACTGAAGCTGGACATGAGACTGAGACACACACACACACACAACTAGATAAAGGTCTCCACATTGATACATATTTTACATATTAATAAATCCAACACACACCTCCACATAATCTCTGAAGAGGTAGCGTCTGAATTTCTCCTTCAGCTCGTCTCCAGGCAGCAGAGGGAGGACAAAATCGTCCGGCGTCTGCAGCGAGCAGTCCTGAGCCATGCAGGATATCCCTACACACACACACACACACAAATATAACACCTTCTTCAAGTAGACACACACACACACACACACACACACGCAAAACTCACCCACTCCAATCCCATCCTTCACCAGCACGGTGCAGTACTGCTCCCAGCATGCCTTGCAGAAGACGTGCTGGCAGGGCAGCGCCAGCATGGAGTCCCTCCGAACCAGCTGAAGACATACGCCACACTGCAGCGAGGACGATGCCTACACACACACACAAACACGTGTGGAGATCTTGTACGTACACACACGCTCGAGGTGTGAACTGGTCTCACGCCGCGCTACCCTGACGCCACAAAAATATGGAATCAAACTTGTGCCAAAAGTTGGAAAACGAAACTTTCTCAATATCGAACAAAAAGGTGAAACAAGAGGCTGGAATTCTGCAAACATCTCGCTCTCTTTCATTTTCGCCGCTGGCTTCTCTGTCACTCCGGTTTGGGTTGGACTTTTGGCACAATTCTCTCGTGTGGGCGGGGTTTCGTCTCATTGGCCAGCAGGTATTTGAGTGACAGTTGCGCATTCAATCATTAATTACAATCGTGCAGTCGATCGGGAGCAGGTGTGTCTGTGACTGCTGTGCACGTACATCCGGCAGCGATGTGGGGTTCAGAGGTCGGCTCTGCTCAGAGAGCCTCATATTTTAACCTTACTCGGCAAATCTGATTCACCAACACACAAAGCATTCGTATTAAACAAGTAAGGTTAAAATACGAGGCTACGGACACCATGAGAGCCTGAAAAGAGGCCAACTTCCCATCACTAGTTCCGGGGGATGGAGCTGAATATGGGGCAGCGGGGGCCTAGTGGTTAAGGAAGCGGCCCCGTAATCAGAAGGCTGCAGGTTCGAATCCCGACCCGCCAAGGTGCCAACGAGCAAAGCACCGTCCCCACACGCTGCTCCCCGGGCGCCTGTCATGGCCGCCCACTGCCCACCAAGGGTGACTGTTAAATACAGAGGACAAATTTCACTGTGTGCACAAGTGACAATCACTTGTCGTGTTGTAGACCTCTGGAGAAAGATCAGCTTCTCCTCCATTCCTGCTTTGTGTGTGTCTAAGTCATAGAAACCAAAAAAACTTGGACACGTCCAAAAATACGTTGCGGTGCAGCGTCATCACCATCGTCACATCATTCATCGTGTTTTACGTTGGATGTAGTATCGTCCACATCACGATGCAGCGTGTCACAATACTCACAGGCACGGGTCTGCTGCTGACCGCCTGAACCTGGGCTTCACAGAGCAGCTGAGACGAACTCGATCTGTACCTGCAGGACACACACGCGCGGGACGTTGCAGAGTGAGTGTGTGTGAGTGTGTGTAATAAATGTAAAATAAGCCTGTGTGTGTGTGTGTGCATGAAGCGTCACCTGTCCAGGATCTGCGTCACCTGCCAGTGAAAATGGACGAGGACCAGCTTTGCTACAGCGGGCGAGACCTGCAGAGACAGAGAGAGGCAGCGTCAGCGTGGAGAAATGACACGGGTTCGACATGGCGGCCGGAGTCCTGCTGCTCAACGTCCACTTCTGGTTCTCATGATCCAGTCCCACACACCACCCTCGCCTCCACCAGCCTGACCACATGGACAGCAGATGGAGAGAGAAGGTAGGTGGTGCTGCAGGTCCACGCCTGCACTGTCATCCCCTGACCGCCCCAGCAGGGGGCGCTCCAACCATGCACTTCACCACCCACATGAAAAAAACAGGGACAAAGGAAGCCTGTTTACTTCTCAAGCTGCATCATCAGCCATCTCCTCGTACGTACTGTGGAGAGTGTCCCTGCCAGTCACGCGGGAGACCGGGGTTCGATCCCCCGACGGGGCGGAAGACGGTCTTCATGGCAGTGGTGGCCTGGCAGGTTAGGAAACGGACTCATAATCATGAGTTTACCCGTTCAGGGTTCCGAGGTGCCACTGAGGTCCCCTTGATGACAGTACCGTCCCCACACGCTGCTCCCCGGGCGCCTGTCATGGTGCCCACTGTCACCAAGGGTGACGGTTACATACAGAGGACACGTTTCACTGTGTCACCGTGTGCTGTGCTGCAGTGTCTCACAATAACAATCACGTCAATTTCAGTGTCTTCGTCAGGGACACGACTGGTTTATATGTGGGTGTGGTGGGGTTTGGGACCCGGGTTCGGTGGGTCAGCTCTGCCGGATGTGAGAGAAGCAGACGCACCTTGAGGCTGGAGGCCACGCTGCAGACCTCCTCGGTGAGGACCTTCTGGCTCTCGCGGTAGGTCAGGCAGGTGAAGTGGTACGCCTCAGGGTCGAACGAGTCCTGCTGCTCCACGTCCCGGTCCACGTCCACGTAATAATCGTCGATGTCACCTTCACCCACGTCCTCCTCTTCCTCAGAGTTCAAGCCCACATCTTCCTCATTGCTGTCAGAAGCCTGGCTGCTCATGTCTACCGACATCCCAGCCTGGGCCCGCCCACCTTCTGACGGACGGCACCCCTCCACCAATCAGCAGCCTCGCTGCCACAAAGACGAGCCTTCCCAGAAGGCTGTGGGGCCACGCGGGCACTCAGCAGCAGCGGAAGAAGCAGAAGAAGTCGCACTCGCCGTCAGGCATGAGGAACGGCTGAGGTGGAGGAGCTGAGAGAAGAACTGCACGAGGGAGAGAAAGAGAGAGAGAGAGAGAAGAGCATTATTTGTCAGATCTAATTAAGCCACGCCCACATGACCCTCCTGAACCTGGTCCTCAGGAACCTGCTGGACAGGAGTCACCAGCACCAACCAGAGATGTGGAGAACCTGACCAGCAGTCTGACCCAACACAGCAACACACTGGTTATTATAAAAAAAAAAAAAAAGATGGAGAAACTTTATTCAGTTTCCTGAAATTTAAACTAGAGTAAATGTATCACACTCGCCTACGTACCAGAAGAGCCAGGTTCAAACCCCACTTACTACCATCGTGCCCTGAGCAGGACACTTAACCCTGAGTGTCTCCAGGGGGGGACTGTCCCTGTAACTACTGATTGTATATGGGCGTCTGGTAAATGCTGAACAGAGCGTACGTAGTCCACACCGCACCAGGAGCTGCTGGAGAACCATGCTGGAGAGGTTCCTCACTTTATTCAATTCTCTGGATTGTTAAATATTTATTTATTAGTGGTTTATAACTATGATGTTACAGTAAAATGAATTGTTTGTTAAATCTAACAGTTATAATGACGTTGATGACTTAACAACAAGGTTAAGAGAATTTACTAAAGTAAAGCAGGAAGTAATATTGTAATAGTTACTCGGCTAATCTTCCCGGCCACGCGTACCGCGGCTTTATTCGGATTACGCGACCGACGCCGGCGGAGGAGGAACCACGTGACCCGGTTCGGTCCGGGTTCTGCTGCCGGTTCCCCCGCAGGCCGCCGCCAGACAGCCAGCCAGCCGCGTTTCCCGGAGCCCCCGGAGCCCCCGGACCCGCCGCCCGCAGCCGCCCGGACTCTCGGTGTAAACAAGGCCGCGTCCAGGCGCGGAACCGAACCCGCACCGCGCCGCGCCGCCGCGGCCCCGCCGCCACTCACCGGAGCGCCGCGGAGCGACGGCAGCTGCAGTCCCGCCGGAGAGCCGCCGCAGAGCCGCCGGAGAGCTGCCGGAGCCCGGGTTCCACTGCTCCACAGCCGCTACAGCGGAAGACAGGAAGTGGAGCGGAGTGGGAGGCGCGTCACTTCCGGCCCTGCTGCGGGGGGGCGAGGAGGCGATAAATAGAAGAATGGAATATTGGGATAAATTCGGGATTCCATCAGACTAGTTCTGTTTATCATTTATACTCGTGCCTGTCACGTTTATCTGTCTTTTTCTTTTATAATAATTCAGAATGATTTATTAGTTGTAGCAATTCTTATTGCGTTTTAGTTCTATTGCATACTTTATGGACACTCTTATGTACACTCTTGGTATACTCTGTACTTTCTGTATATAAGATTTAGATAGTCTATTATATTGTACCGTTCATTGTTCATTTATACACACTTATAGACCTATGTACATTCATACATATATTTATGTTCAGTATATTTATAAACAGTATAAACATATTATACAACTTGTACAAATAACACTTGCACACATCCTTACACACTGCTGTCGTATTTTTACACTGTACTTGAGAGTACTTGAGACACCATCCACCGTGTTGTAAGTCGCTCTGGATAAGGGCGTCTGCCAAATGCCTTAAATGTAAAATGTAAATGTACCAGAATCAAATTCCTTGAACATGCTTGGCCAATAAACATGATTCTGATTCTGATACAGAGCAGTCGGAAAGCTTCTTACCTGACCTTTGATTGGACCGTCGTGACCTCTGCTGAAGTTAACCTGCTAAATCCTGCCTTGTGCAACAGCCCTGATCTTCTTACTCCGTTTCAACATATTCTTTTAGAAGTCAGATATTTTTACTCTTGGTTTGAAAGACGGGATTTGCGGCCTTGATGTTCTCATTTATTCATCCGCCACGCACGAAAGAACATTCGTCATCCACAACAACTGAAAACTGACCAGGCAAAGCTAAATATTTCACACTAATGTACAAGATTTATTTGTCAGAAATGTGAGTGGAGTGAGACACGAACGCAAAGCAATAAAGAAATAAATATGATTTTATTTCACATCAGGAAGATGAAACAAACACACTGAGACACTCTTTACCAGTAAACGGCGATTTCAACCTGACTCTTTCACTCTTCGTTATAAAAACCTAACCAATTTCCATCTAAACAGCAGCAGGGAGACCCCTGGACCCTAATCGTGGTGGGAGCGCATCGGATACGAATCCTTTTCTGGTGAGGATTAAAGTGCAGAAAGACCAGTAGACCTTGTCTCAGCAGGGAATACAGAGCAACGTTTGGCTGCGTTTGGGTATAAAGACGTGAAAATGTGAAAGGCGTGTCTCTAGGAGGCGTGGGAGCGGATGCTCAGCTTCCTCTGTCGATTGGCTGGATGCTGCTTGGCTTTGGCCAGGATCTCCTCCTCCAGGAGGTCCAGCGTGTCGGCGCTGCTAATTGGCTCAATCCTCTCCGCCTGCGGTTCCTCAAGCACGAACCCGTCGCTCTCCGTGTTGCCGTCCTCCTGCTCGAAGAGCAGGTAGGAGGCGGCGTCCGCCAGACCCCCGACCAGGCCGCACAGGGCGAAGCCGGAGCCCAGCAGGTACATCCGGAGGGTCCCACGGCTGCAGCCCTGAGCCATCAGCTCCCGAGCGAAGGGAAGGATCTCCTTCATGGTCTCCATCGTGCTGTCTGCAGGGACAGAACCAGTCAGAACCAGTGTGGTCTCCTGTATTAGAACCTGGGCTGAGACAGGGCAGTAAAGAGATCCTACTTACGACCCGAGGTGCAGGTAGTTCCTTTTCTCAGAATCAGAGGCCAGAGTGCTTCTGAATTCCTCCACATTTAAAGACCCACAAGCCAAGCGCCACGCCCACCAAACATCTCTCATGAATATGGATGAGGGGCGGGCAACTGTACAAAGTTCACTGCTGATGGTGGAAGGAAAAGCCCCACTCAACCAAATACACAGAGCTGCAGCAGCTGCAGGGTCATGTGGGGTTTGCGGTGGTTTCTGACGTCACCGTGCAGGTGACGGGGGGCAGAGTGGGACCATGTTGAAATCTGAAATCCATACGTTGTCCTGGTGGCACCATGAGTCTAAAATCTGTTCTCAGCACAGAATGGGACATCAAAATGGGACAAAAAAGCACCGGACAGTCATAATGACAAATCAACTACTTCTTACGGGGCAAAAGGTTGTGGGTTCGAATCCCGACCCGCCAGGGTGCCACTGGGGTCCCCTTGTCCTGTCTCCACACGCTGCTCCTCGTGCGCCTGTCATGGCGCCCGCTGCTCACCAAGGGTGATGGTTAAATACAGAGGACACATTTCACCTTGTTCACCATGTGCTGTGCTGCAGTGTCTCACAATCACATCACTTTCACTTCATCTCTTAATCAACAGTTTAATTAATGTATCTATAAAGTGGCTTTCAACATTCACTGATGTACAGGTTAATATTGTCATGATATGAACCAGAAGACCCAGGTTCAAACCTCCCTGTAACTACTGATTGTAAGGTGCTCTGGATAAGGGCGTCTGTGTGTGTGTGTGTGTGTGTGTGTGTGTGTGTGTGTGTGTGTGTGTGTGTTATTGAGTGTTTTCACATCTCTCAGTCACGTGATAGTCACTCTCACCACTTGTGGGCCCTGATCCTTCTGGCCTGCTGGACGATGTGACTCTCTGACCTCTTCCAGGCATTTTGGTTTATGAAATTCAGATCAGAGGTCACACACACACACACACACACACACACACACACACACATACACACAGACTTACACACACAGATAATGGTACAGTGTGTGTGGAGTCGTTGATGTTCAGCATCTTCTTTTTTTGTGAGTGGTCCAGGTATTCAGGTTTTAAAGTGTCCTGTATATGACGCCACAGACAACGTACAATCACTGGAGATGTGAGACAAACGAGGACTAAAACTCAACCACATATTCAGGGACCTGAAGCTGACAAAGAACCACACACACTGACGTTTAGCCTTCAGCGGACTGGGTCCAGGGCCAGCTGTGGTAACGGTAGAGGACCCTGGGGACTGATAAGCCTGGAGAAAAAACATCTGATCCAGACAGAAAAAAAGCATTTTACTGCACATAACCATAACGTTGTGCTTCTCTACTGTACATTGTGTTGCAGCGTGCTCTTCTGTTATATGTTGATGTTATATTATGTTATACTGGGCTGATCGCTGTTAGATTAGGTGTTGTTACACTGTGCTGTTCACTACTGTATGTTATATTACAACGTGCTCTTCTGTTATATGTTAATGTTATATTATGTTATACTGGGCTGATCGCTGTTAGATTAGGTGTTGTTACACTGTGCTGTTCACTACTGTATGTTATATTACAACATGCTCTTCTGTTATATGTTGATGTTATATTATGTTATACTGGGCTGATCGCTGTTAGATTAGGTGTTGTTACACTGTGCTGTTCACTACTGTATGTTATATTACAACGTGCTCTTCTGTTATATGTTGATATTATATTATGTTATACTGGGCAGATCGCTGTTAGATTAGGTTATGTTACACTGTGCTGTTTGCTACTGTATGTTATATTACAACGTGCTCTTCTGTTATATGTTGATGTTATATTATGTTATACTGGGCTGATCGCTGTTAGATTAGATTATATTACACTGTGCTGTTCGCTACTGTATGTTATATTACAACGTGCTCTTCTGTTATATGTTGATGTTATATTATGTTATACTGGGCTGATCGCTGTTAGATTAGGTTATGTTACACTGTGCTGTTTGCTACTGTATGTTATATTACAACGTGCTCTTCTGTTATATGTTGATGTTATATTATGTTATACTGGGCTGATCGCTGTTAGATTAGATTATATTACACTGTGCTGTTCGCTACTGTATGTTATATTACAACGTGCTCTTCTGTTATATGTTGATGTTATATTATGTTATACTGGGCTGATCGCTGTTAGATTAGGTTATGTTACACTGTGCTGTTTGCTACTGTATGTTATATTACAACGTGCTCTTCTGTTATCAGTTGATGTTATATTATGTTATACTGGGCTGATCGCTGTTAGATTAGGTTATGTTACACTGTGCTGTTTGCTACTGTATGTTATATTACAATGTGCTCTTCTGTTATATGTTGATGTTATATTATGTTATACTGGGCTGATCGCTGTTAGATTAGGTTGTTACACTGTGCTGTTCGCTACTGTATGTTATATTACAACATGCTCTTCTGTTATATGTTGATGCTATATTATGTTATACTGGGCTGATCAGTGTTACATTAGGTTATGTTACACTGTGCTGTTCACTACTGTATGTTATATTACAACGTGCTCTTCTGTTATATGTTAATGTTATATTATGTTATACTGGGCTGATCGCTGTTAGATTAGGTGTTGTTACACTGTGCTGTTTGCTACTGTATGTTATATTACAACGTGCTCTTCTGTTATATGTTGATGTTATATTATGTTATACTGGGCTGATCAGTGTTAGATTAGATTATATTACACTGTGCTGTTCGCTACTGTATGTTATATTACAACATGCTCTTCTGTTATATGTTGATGCTATATTATGTTATACTGGGCTGATCAGTGTTACATTAGGTTATGTTACACTGTGCTGTTCACTACTGTATGTTATATTACAACGTGCTCTTCTGTTATATGTTAATGTTATATTATGTTATACTGGGCTGATCGCTGTTAGATTAGGTGTTGTTACACTGTGCTGTTTGCTACTGTATGTTATATTACAACGTGCTCTTCTGTTATATGTTGATGTTATGTTATGTTATACTGGGCTGATCAGTGTTAGATTAGATTATATTACACTGTGCTGTTCGCTACTGTATGTTATATTACAACATGCTCTTCTGTTATCGGTTGATGTCATATTATGTTCTACTGATGTATACTGATGTACAGATGTATACTGGGTTGATCAGTGTTAGACACATTATACTGTGCTGTTCTGTACTGCATGTTATGTTACATGTTCTGATATGTTATTTTTGATTGTGTTGTCATGTACTACGTTGAGATATGTTGGTCCTGCTGTCTGATCACGTCCTGACCATTGTCCTGCTCCCCTCTGCCCCTCTGCTGCTGATGTGGTAAATGGCCTTCAGACACTTTTTTTGTGTATGAGGCAAAAGAGGAGAGGAAATGGAGCAACACAGAGACTTTTCCTTCTTACTTTCTTCTCTGCTCGTTTTAAAATTAAGGAACTAACGGTTTCAGACTTTTGACCCACATCTATGTGTGTGTGTGTATGACAGCATAGACAGATTCCCTTTAACCAAACAGGGTATGGACACCATTCCTACGGAGGCTGTGAAAATATCTCTATCCCTGTAAATCATGATCAGTGTATCATGTCCCCCACACGCCCCTTCTGTCTTTAGGACAGGAACACAGGAAGGGTCACATGACCAGGCTGTAATCCCTCCTCACCTGCTCTGGTATTAAGGGTTGTGACCTGTGCGATGATTGCATGGTCAGACGTTCCCTTCTAATCCTGTCACCTTGTCTGTGTGTCTCTGAGGGACGTCCTGCAGAAACGGGACACGGGGCGGACACCGCACTCTGCCAGGGCTGTCAGACAGTCTCTGTCCCTGAATGACCCCCCACACACACCATTTACAGACTGCTTGCCACATCGACATTTGTCAGTAATGTGAGACAAGGACCAATCAGAAGACGGCTGGTGTGTATCAGTGAGACATTTTATTGAGGACAGACAGAGAGACAGCAGAAAATCTGGTTAACATCAAACACTGAGTAAAAGCCGGGATCACATGCGCAGAACTTGGCAATCGTGGTCACGGTGGAGAACGTTGATATTGTTCGGTGTGGAACCATCAGTATGGATGAGACGTGAACGTGTCAAATACAAAAATAGAACTTCATCCTACCGTCTAAACAAAGTAATTACAGGGACACACACACACACTCCAGCAGTGAGGAGCAGCAACGTAACACACTACATCACAGGCTAACTCTGCACACACACTTTCAGCAGGGTACTAGTGTAACAATGTGTGTGTGTGTGTGTGTGTGTGTGTGTTGGGAGATCCAGGCACTCCTCTGAATGGCTGCACTGTGTCCCGGGGCGCAGGCTGGCCGCCCGGTCAACACCCCCACGCTGGGGGTCGGCCCCGCCTACTCAGACATGCCGACCTGTCAATCAGAGACAACGGGGCTCAGAGCCGCGGACGTTTCAGGAGGACGGCAGCGCGACAGGGTCAGAGGTCACGGTACCTTGAGGAACGGCGGGCGGCGCGCCGCGGCATCACATGACCGAGCAGACGCCCGTCTGCAAGTTGCGCTCGGGGCCCCTCGTGCTGAACCTGCATGTCACACGCGTCACCACTGTCCTCACGATCATCGTACGGAATGACGGAGCGCGTGCTTACCCGTTGAGGTTGGCCGGTTCTGAGTGGTACACGTGCTTGCCCTTCTCCGCGATGCTCAGGGTTCCTGTGTGGGGGTGCAGCTGCGACTGGGCGTGGCACCCCTTCAGGGTCACATGATGCAGGTTCTTGGGCTCACTGTGCGGAGCGGTGACGTGAGTTCCAGTCGTCACAGCCGGGATGTTGCCGTTGGGTTCCAGGTTCTCTGGGTTCTCCGTATGGGCGGAGTCAACGTTGGATGCCTCTGTGACGTTGATGTTGGGGACGCGCATCTGACGGGTCATGACCTCCGAATGCGCCAGCTGCAGCTTCTTCATGTGGTTTATGGCCGCTGTGGCATTGAAGGCTTGCTGTAAAACACACACACACGTCAATAAGTGTGAGTGTGAGCACGCGCGTGTGTGTGTGTGTGTGTCTGTAACCTACCTTCCACTTGGACTTGGCAAAGTTCTTCTGAATCTGGACACTGACAGAGTGGTAGATGTCCTGACTGCGAGCCGTCTTACCAATGATCCTGAGACACAAACACACACACACACACACACACACACACACACTGGTATGTTCACACCCACCTTGAATGTTTCGTTTTCAATATTCCTCATTTGACACGTGTGTTTTGCTCACCAGGGGTGTCGGAGCGCCTGCTCAGGGCTGAAGCGCATCTTTGGGTTCTTCTGCATCATGTTGCGGATAAAGTCCTTAGCTTCAAGAAAACGGCAAGAGGTCAGAGGTCAGAGGCAACCCTAAAAGGTGAAACGTGAGCCTGGCAGAGGCAGCAGCTCACCGGAGTCTGAGATGTCGTCCCAGAACGGGGAGTCAAACTCGTACTGGGCCTTCATGATCTTGGAGAAGAGACGCGTCTCGCTGTCCTCGTAGAACGGAGGATAACCGCACAGCCTGCAGGAACATGGAACCAAAAGACTCGATCAGACCTGCGTCAGTTCAGATCTTCACCACCGTGGGACGTCCATGTTCTTAAGAAGGACGGAGCTCTTACAGGATGTAGGTGATGACCCCAATCGACCAGCAGTCCACAGCTTTACTGTACGGCTTCTGCTCAAGAACCTCGGGAGCTGGGATGAGAGAACACAAGAAACCGGGTTCCCCGATTACCCACTGCCTGAGGTCCCATCCAGCCCAGTTCTGCTCCCAACAGTCCTGCCCCGATTCCCTGTCCCCGTTCCTACCCACGTATCCAGGCGTCCCGCAGGCCGTGGACATGACCCCGTTGTCCTCCATTTTGGAGAGACCAAAGTCGCTGATCATGATCTTGGAGTTTTCATCATGGCTGAAGTACAGCAGGTTCTCCGGCTGGAGAGAGATGTTCATCAGAACTGCAGCCATTTTGTGTGTGTGTGTGTGTTTGTGTATGTGTGTGTGTGTTTGAGGTTGTGTGTGTGTGTTTGAGGTTGTGTGTGTGTGTTTGAGTTTGAATGTGTGTGTGTTTGAGGTTGTGTGTGTGTGTTTGAGGTTGTATGTGTGTGTTTTTGAGGTTGTGGGTGTGTGTTTGTGTATGTGTGTGTGTTTGAGGTTGTGTGTGTGCGTTTGAGGTTGTATGTGTGTATGTGTGTGTGTTTGAGGTTGTGGGTGGGTGTTTGTGTGTGTGTTTTGAGGTTGTGTGAGTGTATGTGTGTTTGAGGTTGTGTGTGTGCGTTTCAGGTTGTGTTTGTGTGTGTGTGTATATGTGTGTGTGTTTGAGGTTGTGTGAGTTTGTGTGTGTGTGTGTGTGTGTTGTGTGTGTGTTTGAGGTTGTGTATGTGTGTGTTTGTGTGTGCGTTTGAGGTTGTGTGTGTGTGTGTTTGAGGTTGTGTGTGTGTGTGTGTGTGTTTGTGTGTTTGAGGTTGTGTGTGTTTGTGTGTGTTTGAGGTAGTGTTTGTGTATTTGTGTATATGTATGTGTGTTTGAGGTTGTGTGTGTGTGTTAGAGGTTTTGTGTGTGTGTGTGTGTGTGTGTGTGTATATACCTTCAGGTCCCGGTGCACAATGCCATTCTCATGCAGGTAGTTTACAGCTTCCAGGACCTGTCTGATGACGAGACTGGCGTCTTTCTCAGAGTACATCCCCCGATCCAGGATCCGATCAAAGAGTTCCCCTCCTGAAACACTGCACACACACACACACACACACACACACACACATGCGCGTTATTATACAACTTCTTTTGTTTTACTGAATGAGTCTTCAGGTGAAAACTTTCAGAGGAAAGAAATTAGAAAAAACTCTAATTCCACATTCGACGTGGTTCTACACACTGGTTCTACACATTGGTTCTGCACGCTGGTTCTGCACGCTGGTTCTACATACTGGCTCTACACGCAGGTTCTATACGCTGGTTCAACACGCTGGTTCAGCACGGTGGTTCTGAACGCTGGTTCTGCACGCTGGTTCTACGCGCTGGCTCTACATGCGGGTTCTGCATGCTGGTTCTACACACACTCTCTACACGCAGGCTCTACACACTGGTTCTACACACACGCTCCTCACGCAGGCTCTACATGCTGGTTCTGCACGCTGGTTCTACACACTGGCTCTACACACAGGCTCTACACGCAGATTCAACACGCAGGCTTTACACGCTGGTTCTACATGCTGGTTCTGAACGCTGTTCTACACGCTTGTTCTACACGCTGGTTCAACACGCTGGCTCCACACGCTGGCTCTACACGCTGGTTCTGCATGCTGGTTCTACACACTGGCTCTACACGCAGGCTCTACACGCTGGTTCTACACACACGCTCCTCACGCAGGCTCTACATGCTGGTTCTGCACGCTGGTTCTACACACTGGCTCTACACACAGGCTCTACACGCAGATTCAACACGCAGGCTCTACACGCTGGTTCTACATGCTGGTTCTGAACGCTGTTCTACACGCTTGTTCTACACGCTGGTTCAACACGCTGGCTCCACACGCTGGCTCTACACGCTGGCTCTACACGCTGGTTCTACACACTGGCTCTACACGTTGGTTCTGAACGCTGTTCTACACGATTGTTCTACACGCTGGTTCTACACGCTGGTTCAGCACGGTGGTTCTGAACGCTGGTTCTACACGCTGGCTCTACATGCGGGTTCTGCATGCTGGTTCTACACACACGCTCTACACACAGGCTCTACACGCTGGTTCTACACACACGCTCCTCACGCAGGCTCTACACGCTGGTTCTGCACACTGGTTCTGCACGCTGGTTCTACATGCTGGCTCTACACGCAGGCTCTACACGCAGATTCAACACGCAGGCTCTACACGCTGGTTCTACACGCTGGTTCTGCACGCTGGTTCTGCACGCTGGTTCTACACGCAGGCTCTACACGCAGGCTCTACACGCTGGTTCTACACACACGCTCCTCATGCAGGCTCTATACGCTGGTTCTGCACGCTGGTTCTGCACGCTGGTTCTACACGCTGGCTCTACACGCAGGCTCTACACGCAGATTCAACACGCAGGCTCTACACGCTGGTTCTACACGCTGGTTCAGCACGCTGGCTGTACATGCTGGTTCTGCACGCTGGTTCTACACGCAGGCTCTACACGCAGATTCAACATGCTGGTTCAACACGCTGGCTCTACATGCTGGTTCTGCATGCTGGTTCTACACACTGGCTCTACACGTTGGTTCTGAACGCTGTTCTACACGCTTGTTCTACACGCTGGTTCAACACGCTGGCTCTACACGCTGGTTCTACATGCTGGTTCTACATGCTTGTTCTACATGCTGGCTCTACATGCTGTCCTACGATGTCCCGATGGGACGTGGGTGACACTCACAGCTGCATCACCAGGTAGTAATGAGTCCGACTCTCGTAGAAGTCCTCCAGGCCCACCACGTTCTCATGCTTTATCCTGCAGAGAGGAGAGCGGAGGGTCAGCGAGAACACACCCACACATGCACACACACACAAACACACACACACACACCTCCTCAGCACAACAATCTCATTCTCCAGGTTCAGGTCTCTCTTGTTCTTCTTCTTGACGCACTTTATGGCAAAGAGTTTTCCCGTCTTGCGCTCCTTCACCATGAAGACCTCAGAGAACGCCCCTCTGGAAGCAGGAGGAAGAGCAGGTCGTGTTAGAAGAGTAATTAACGTGTGTATGTGTGTGTGTGTGTGTGTGTTTCCCATGAGAGGAAGCAGTGCGTTCGTTACTAACAATTCATAACAGCTCATAACAAGCCCGTCCCCTGAGTCCCACAAACACAGAGCAGGCAACATGGTGCTTTACCACAACATGGTTATCATTTGAGGTTGACAACATTAAGAACACAGAGGTGTAAATCCATCCAGGTCAGAGGTCAAAAAGAGACTATAAGGAACCTAGAATCTCCTACAGTGGTTCTCTGAGGTGACTGGATGGACCAGAAAATTCACTTTATAACCTCAAATCAAGGTAGATATCAGTAATATGAGGAGGATGAGGTCACCTCTGGGTGGGATTATGAGGTCACATGGTCAGATTATGCTCTGTTCCTGCCAGCTTCCTTCTCGCTACCTATCTTCAGAAGCGTCTGTCAATTAGCTGTTCCCATCGCTGGATTAAACCACAAATCCCTTACGCAACGGAAACCACAGCAGCACCGCACCGACTCACAAACCAGAACTGCAACGACCCACAAACCAGCACCGCAACGACCCACAAACCAGAACTGCAACGACCCACAAACCAGACCCACAACGACCCACAAACCAGCACTGCAACGACCCACAAACCCGACCCACAACGACTCACAAACCAGCACTGCAACGACTCAGAAACCAGACCCACAACGACTCACAAACCAGACCCACAACGACCCACAAACCAGCACCGCAACGACCCACAAACCAGAACTGCAACGACCCACAAACCAGACCCACAACGACTCACAAACCAGAACCACACCGACTCACAAACCAGACCCACACCGACTCACAAACCAGACCCACAACGACTCACAAACCAGAACCGCAACAACTCACAAAACAGACCCACACCGACTCACAAACCAGAATCACAATGACTCACAAACCAGAACCGCAATGACTCACAAACCAGACCCACACCAACTCACAAACCAGAACCACAACGACACACAAACCAGACCCACAATGACTCACAAACCAGACCCACACCAACTCACAAACCAGAACCACAACGACTCACAAACCAGACCCACAACGACTCAGAAACCAGACCCACAATGACTCACAAACCAGACCCACACCAACTCACAAACCAGAACCACAACGACACACAAACCAGACCCACAATGACTCACAAACCAGACCCACACCAACTCACAAACCAGAACCACAACGACTCACAAACCAGACCCACAACGACTCACAAACCAGACCCACAACGACTCACAAACCAGACCCACAACGACACACAAACCAGACCCACAATGACTCACAAACCAGACCCACACCAACTCACAAACCAGAACCACAACGACTCACAAACCAGAACCACAACGACTCACAAACCAGCCTTAAAATGACTCACAAACCAGAACCACAACGACACACAAACCAGACCCACAACGACTCACAAACCAGAACCACAACGACTCACAAACCAGACCCACACCGACTCATAAACCAGACCCACACCGACTCACAAACCAGAACCGCAATGACTCACAAACCAGACCCACACCAACTCACAAACCAGAATCACAATGACTCACAAACCAGAACCGCAATGACTCACAAACCAGACCCACACCAACTCACAAACCAGAACCACAACGACACACAAACCAGACCCACAATGACTCACAAACCAGACCCACACCAACTCACAAACCAGAACCACAACGACTCACAAACCAGACCCACAACGACTCAGAAACCAGACCCACAATGACTCACAAACCAGACCCACACCAACTCACAAACCAGAACCACAACGACTCACAAACCAGACCCACAACGACTCACAAACCAGACCCACAACGACTCAGAAACCAGACCCACAACGACACACAAACCAGACCCACAATGACTCACAAACCAGACCCACACCAACTCACAAACCAGAACCACAACGACTCACAAACCAGAACCACAACGACTCACAAACCAGCCTTAAAATGACTCACAAACCAGAACCACAACGACACACAAACCAGACCCACAACGACTCACAAACCAGAACCACAACGACTCACAAACCAGACCCACACCGACTCATAAACCAGACCCACACCGACTCACAAACCAGAACCGCAATGACTCACAAACCAGACCCACACCAACTCACAAACCAGAATCACAATGACTCACAAACCAGAACCGCAATGACTCACAAACCAGACCCACACCAACTCACAAACCAGAACCACAACGACACACAAACCAGACCCACAATGACTCACAAACCAGACCCACACCAACTCACAAACCAGAACCACAACGACTCACAAACCAGACCCACAACGACTCACAAACCAGACCCACAATGACTCACAAACCAGACCCACACCAACTCACAAACCAGAACCACAACGACACACAAACCAGACCCACAATGACTCACAAACCAGACCCACACCAACTCACAAACCAGAACCACAACGACTCACAAACCAGACCCACAACGACTCACAAACCAGACCCACAACGACTCACAAACCAGACCCACAACGACACACAAACCAGACCCACAATGACTCACAAACCAGACCCACACCAACTCACAAACCAGAACCACAACGACTCACAAACCAGAACCACAACGACTCACAAACCAGCCTTAAAATGACTCACAAACCAGAACCACAACGACACACAAACCAGACCCACAACGACTCACAAACCAGAACCACAACGACTCACAAACCAGACCCACACCGACTCATAAACCAGACCCACACCGACTCACAAACCAGACCCACAATGACTCACAAACCAGAACCGCAACAACTCACAAACCAGACCCACAACGACTCACAAACCACAATCACAATGACTCACAAACCAGAACCGCAACAACTCACAAACCAGAACCACAACGACTCACAAACCAGCCTTAAAATGACTCACAAACCAGAACCACAACGACACACAAACCAGACCCACAACGACTCACAAACCAGACCCACAATGACTCACAAACCAGACCCACACCAACTCACAAACCAGACCCACAATGACTCTGATGCACATTTGTGGCCTCCTGGAGGTCATTTTGCAGGTTCTGGCAGAGCTCCTCCTGCTCCTCTTTGCACAAAGGTGGAAGTTGTGTGCTTCTGCTGGGTTGTTGCCCTCCTATGGCCTCCTCTGCGTCTCCTGATCTACTGGCCTGTCTCCTGGTAGCACCTCCATGCTCTGGAAACAGGTCTGACACAGCAGACCTTCTTGCCACAGCTCACATTGATGTTCCATCCTGGATGAGCTGCACTACCTGAGCCACTTGTGTGGGTTGTAGACTCCTCATGATACCAATAGAGTGAAAACTCCACCAGCATTCAAAAGTGACCAAAACATCAGCCAGAAAGCACAGGAACTGAGAAGTGGTCCGTGGTCCCCACCTGCAGGACCACGCCTTTATTGGGGACATCTTGCTATTTGACTATAATTTCCATCTGTTGTCTATTCCATTTGTACAACAGAATGTGAACTTGATTGTCAATCAGTGTTGCTTCCTAAGTGGACAGTTTAATTTCACAGATGCGTGATGGACTTGGAGATACATGGTGATATTTTTGTCACATCACTGCTGTGTGATAAGCTTTGCACAACAGAATTTGACCCATATGCACTGTACCTGTGTACTGGTGTCACGTGATGTGACAATAACAGTGATTTGATTTGAACCAAAACTGACCCCAATGAAGGTCTTTGATGAAGGTCACGTGCCCACACACTGCACCCCGGGCGCCTGTCATGGTGCCCACTGTCACCAAGGGTGACGGTTAAATACAGAGGACACGTTTCACCGTGTGCTGTGCTGCTGTGTCTCACAATGACAATCACGTCACTTTCACTTCGCTTTTCACGTCCTGCATCAGCTGGACAGGTGGGAGAGTGTAGGAGTATGTGTCATGTGATGATCAGAACGACGTTCTTCTCATTTCAGTTCTCCAATCGCATCAGAACATCAAAAACATAAATAAGAACGTATAAAGTGAAATGAATATCATTGTGAAACACTGCAGCACAGCACACGGTGCACACAGTGAAACGTGTCCTCTGTATTTAACGTCACCCTTGGTGACAGTGGGCACCATGACAGGCGCCTGGGGAGCAGTGTGTGGGGACGGGACCTTCATCCAGGGACCTCAGTGGCACCTTTGCCGGTTTGGGACTTCCGATTACGAGGCCACTTCCTTAATCGCTAGGCCACCGCTGCCACCAAATGTGGCGTGTTGTCCAGTGTCCAGGAGGTCATATTACTCCCTGTTCCCATGTACAGGAACATAGCTTCTAGTGATGGATCTGCATTCATTTTCAACATGACCAGGACATCCCAGACCGTCACCTCAGGACCATGAGCAACAAAATGGAACAAAATAGACAAAAATAGACTACAGGGTGGTAGTAGCCAGAAGACCCAGGTTCGAACCCCACTTACTACCATGGTGTCCCTGAGCAAGACACTTAACCCTGAGTGTCTCCAGGGGGGGACTGTCCCTGTAACTACTGACTGTAAGTCGCTCTGGATAAGGGCACCTGGTAAATGTGGACTTGTTTTATAAAACAGATACTCACGATCCGAGAACCTCCATGAATTCAAACACCTCCTGGATGTTGTCCGTGCTTTTCTTCCAGTCCAGCTCGGCCTCCTTGCGTCCCATGTCTGCTTGAGCTTCAACAGGAATTTCTACACACACACACGTAAAGAAATGTCGAAAATGTGAACCACCGTCCCTGCGTCCTCTTCACCTTAAAATGATTCCGGTGGGAGCAGCATCATCTAGCCCTGCTGCAGCCTCCACCTCTTCCTTGAGCAGATGAAGCAGGAGCCGTCTGAGACCCTGTCTCGTCCCGCCAGGATGACGCCACTCGTGGCCGACATCCCGTACTTGGCAGAGAGCTGAGACCTGGATAATCACCACCTGACAGAGGAGCCTTCAGGAGCTTAGAGTCCACAAATGTTCCTCAACTCCACCAACATCATCATATCTCAGTTGATGGAGGCAAATAAAATCGACGGAACGGAATGCGGATGATGTAATAAATGTATTCTGGAGAAGATAAAAGTTGCCAGGACACAATCGTGACTTTTATGACTTTTAAGTCATTCATGGAGTCAGTTTCAGGGACACCAAAATACAGACGAGAAGCAGTCCTGATCATGCATGAGGACTTTTTATATAACTAGTCCAACATGGACATCATGTCAGCAGAGCGGCGGTCCAATCATAAGTCCATTATCCACAAATTAGGTAACCCAGAAAAGCAAAGAACATCCTCTACAGACATCTTTAATTCCACGAGGAGACCCGAGCAGATCGAGATCTTTCTGGGGGCTGGAAAATGTCCTCTATTTCTACATGATCAGAAGCCCAAACTACACAAATACAACCGGGGTACCACAATCCAGCTGCACACACACACACACACACACACACACACGCAGGAAGATGTGAATGGAATCGAATGGAGTCGAGTCGAGTCGAATCGAATACCTGCGCGGATGCCCTCTCGGTACCGGCGCCGGGAACGCGCGCTGACGCACGGGCAGCAGTGGCGCAGGAGCGCGCCCGCGACGGTGACCGGGGACCGCGGCGACACGGACATGGGGGACCCGGACGGAACTTACCCGAGAGCAGGCGACCCGACTCACTCCCTCCCTCCGATCCGACTCCCCGAGCTCCGGAGCCGCGGCGGAGATGACCGAGCCGGCTGGGGGCGGGGCCACGTCTCAAACACGCCCCCCAATACAATAAAACTATGAAATATGACGCGTCAGGTTGTAATGTAATAAATAAGAACCGGGGCGCTTTTACTGCGATGACGGCGGTTCACACTCCTGTCTTCTGTCCACCACCTAACGTTGGACAACGGGGACGGTTTATACTGAACTCATGTTAATGAGCAGCTCATCAAGCGGCTTCTGATGATGATGATGATGATGATGAAGGTAAAAAACAGATTCATCAAACATACTTCACTTCCTCCTCATACAACAAATACCAAATATGTTTCTTCTACTGGATTCTTCCAAATGGACCCGTGTTCATACAGACCTATACACAGACCTTACACAACCTATACACAGACCTTACATAAACATGGAGCTGAATTACTCTCTCGCAGCGGGTGTGTGTGTGTGTGTGTGTGTGTGTGTGTGTGTGGAAGAGAGAGATTAGTGGCCGTAAATGTTCTCCGCATTACTTCCTTCCCTCTCTGATTGACTTTCTCAGCCTCAGGCTTTCATGTTTCATTCATTCCAGATCTCCGCTATTCTGAGGTTAAGACCAAACTGGTCGTGTTTTAATCCCCAAATCCCATCGAGCCGCAAACTTCATCCAAACAGGAGCCAGAAATCCCGTGTGTTTGTGTGTTTGTGTTTGTGTGTGTGTGTTTACTGTTGTTATGGTTCTCCAGGTTGCAGCACAGGAAGCAGCATCTCTGAGGAAAGCTTCAGGACTCGATGGTGGAACTCAGCAGAGAACACGGGTTCCTCGGTAACAGGCAATCATGAGATATGTCCTGGCCTCAGCGTTTATCTGCAGATCCAGTAGATCACCAGAATAAAACCTGTTGAAGAACCCTCGAGGTTTCTGGTTCTACTGCCATGTCCCCCCAGGGTCTCATCTCCTATCCGGCTACAGCTGCAGATCCTTCGCAGATGGTGTTGATTTGGTCAACGAAATGTATGAAATTATGACAAAATACAAAACGTGACGTAAATGCTGGTTATGTGACTATAACTATTCCGGAATATGTAAAGTATTATTATTGAATAAAAACGAGGCTAAATAAATCAAATTTTCATTGATAAAAACAGGATGAGACATTAGTTCCTCTCGTTTAATCACATTAATATTTTATGCAGTATTTCTGTTTCATGTGTCCAGATTTCGGAATGCTTGTGGTGGATTATTGATTGATGGTGGTGGGTTATCAGATGTTTCATTGCATTTTCTTTGCAATGAAGTGGAAAAGAAAACAGAACAGGGAGAAATGCGTCCACTGGAACCGATGTCGAGTGTTGTGGAGTCTATACAAGAATATAATAATTAGATAAGCTTGTTTTAATTAATGGTTTTGACTAAAAGAAAATGTCCTTTTTGTGTGTTCTACTTGGTACTTGTACTATTTTGACTGGGTTAAATAGAATTGCATAACTAAAAAATCATGGATAATTCTGACAAAAATAAGACTAAAACTATCAGACTAATTTTTTTATGGATGTGACTAAGACTAATAAAACCTTGATGCAAAGACTAGACTAAAACTAAAACTCAGACATGCCGCCAAAAACATCTCTATGTTTTACAATCACTGCACTGGTTACCCATTAAATTTAGGATTGACTACAAAATCCTACTTTTAACCTATAAAGCTCTAAATGGTCTCGCCCCACAGTACCTGAGTGAACTTTTGGTTCTTTATGACCCGCCACGCCCCCTTCAATCAATGGGTGCGGGGTCACTACTGGTACCAAAGGTGCAGAAGGTCACAGCTGGGAGCAGATCCTTCTCCTATAGAGCTCCGCAGTTGTGGAACAGCTCGCCTGTCAGTGTCCGGGATTCAGACACAGTCTCAGTGTTTAAATCCAATCTCAAAACCTATCTGTTTTCTCTGGCTTTTTGTTGAAGTCCCAGACACAGTGTCCATTATTAAGTCCACTTTATCACAGAGTCCCCCTGTTAGACACAGACAAAGTTAAATTCACCCTAGTTAGGCTGTCCTAGTTAGGGTACCGGGCCACTGTAGCACCAATATACCACTATAACCACATATTTCAGTATCGGTCGTACAGTGCAACCGTCTGCCGCTGCTTCTGTTTGTTTTTCTCCGAGACACGGAATCAAGCGTCCAGACTACTGGCAGACCCCAGTGATCAGACCAGCAAATAAATCCTGGTTCCTGACAACTGCTTAACAAGGACATACCATGAAACAAACCAGAGGGTCACCACAGCCACCACCACCGTTACAACTACAGCTCCAGGGATCTTCAAATGGACCAGTAACATCATTATGGACACGTAATCTAGACCATGACACTGACTACATCCTGGACTTCTCCAACCCTACAACTGTAGGACTTATCATTATATCATATCCAACCCTGCACTGACACCATTTGCAGGCTCACTCTACCCTGGAAGGGGGTCCCTCTCTGTATCACTCCTTCCCAAAGTTTCTTCCTTTCTTTTTTAATTTCTCCTAGAGTTTTTTTGTGTGGAGTTTTTCCTTGTGTGCAGAAGGGTCAAGTGTGGGGGGTGTCAACTGTAGGGCCTGTCAAAGCCCATTGAGACATACTGTATGTGATTTTGGGCTATATAAGAAATACATGTTGTTGTTGTAACCTGGCTCATCAACTCTCTAAAACGTTCAGGGTGATCTGAACCTCTGCAGAAAACCCTGGAGCTTCTGCAGGGAACAGAGACTCCCATTTCTACACTGATGCCAGGTGACCTGTGTCCCTGGACCGCCCTCCACCCATAATCCTTTGAATTAACGAGTGAGCCGAGGTGGAGGTCATTATATAACTCACCACCATCCACATCTATATCCAGCCTGACAAGGTAACCCTGACCCCCAGTCACATGATCCACAAACTCTCAACTCCTCTGTTAATGAAATATTTCAGTTTAAACTCACTGGAACCAGTTTCAATAAAACATGAACAACAGGTACAGCCTCCTCATTCATACACACTCATTCATGATGGAGCTGCATGACTTTTAGACGTGGGTGAAGGCCTACTGTCCATTCAGAGAATCCACATATAGATGTTTTTAACTCACATCGCCTCCTTAATGGCTCCTCCTGGACACCACTGTCCTCTAGTGGAGGGGTGTGGAATGAACAGATATCTCAAAAGTGTTGTAGCACGAATATCAAATAAATGCATGTAGCTGTAGAGATGCATTTTTATCATAAATAATAAATACATTTGCAGCATTTAACAGACGCCCTTATCCAGAGCGACTTACAGTCAGTAGTTACAGGGACAGTCCCCCCCTTGGAGACACTCAGGGTTAAGTGTCTTGCTCAGGGACACGATGGTAGTAAGTGGGATTTGAACATGGGTCTTCTGGTTCATAAGTGGGTGTGTTACCCACTAGGCTACTACCACCCTGAATTAATGAGTGATTAATAAATAAATGCATGCAGCTGTAGAGATACATTTGTAACATCAATATAAAATAAATGCATGCAGCTTTAGGTGCAACTGTCGATATGCATGAGTAGCATGACTATAAAATAAATGCATGCAGATGTCAAGATACATTTGGAGTATGATATAAAATAAATGAGCTGCACACCCAGAGACTCAGAACTCAGACAGGCACTAAAGTGCTTGATATTTATTAAGTTGTGTGAAAGCCCGGCTGCACAAATCACAGCAACACAGAGAGAGGAAGGATGGGGAAAATGACACATAATTACAGGTAATAAGCAGTTCTGCATCCTGTTGTGCTTTCTACAGGGGCTGAATTTATTCTGAAAAGGCAACACTTGGTTCTGCTGCGTGTGCTTCCCATCACCATCACATCAGTGGCAGCAGCTGTTGAATGTGTGACTAGATGTTGGTTAGATGAGTGTGTTAGAACCCACCAAGCCCTGAGAACAATCAAACACAAACGCAGCATGCAGAGCTTGTACCATGTCATGGATATTAATAACAACAATAGTACATTTACCTTATCAGTGTATAACGATGGTGAGGGGTTGAAGCTTTGTGATTGGCTGTTAGTGTAGGTGTGGGAAGTTGTTCATCTCGGTCATAACTCATTAACAATAATAAAATTTATTTCAATAATGACTATACATATTTATGTTTCACCCTCTCTCCAATATTTCCTCACCATATGATATTTTGATGTCTCAGATTGATGACCTGTGATGTGAGAATGTAGATTAAAGATTAAGCTTTTTATTCACATTCGAAAATGCTTTATTACAATATCAAAGGAGGGTTGCCATAGCAACTGGCCAGGGTCTCAGATGCTCAGTTGTACTGTTCTTTCCACAGCAAACTGTGTAGGTGTGTGTATGTGTGTGTTTGTACCCTCTTTTTTTCTGCACACACACACACCTCAAGGTTTCTTGATTAAGGCAGTGAAAGCAAATGTCTGTGTGCAGCTCTGTGTGTTTATTAATCATGCTGTTCTCTTCTTTTATTTTAAGGCTCCATAACAAGATGTGGTTCTGTATGTGTCTGAACCCCTTTGTCTAACGTGTCTTTGGTTTCACAGCATGAATCTAAGAAGGAAAAAGTGTGCACCTATGAATCCATTTGTCCAGTTTGTGCGTGTGTGTGTGTGTGTGTGTGTGAGAGAGAGAGAAAGAAAGGTGGAGACCTCATGCCCAGCTGACCTGAGCACCAGCCCCTGTCAGGCGTTTGGTCTCCAGCAGTGATGCTGTCTGCTGCTGTTCACTCAGCTCCTTCAGACGCTTCTCCTCTAGAAACGCCACCAGGGAGTCTCTCATGTCCACCACCTCCAGTATCTCTGACAGGATGCGCTCCTCTTCCTTACGGTCATCTTCAGTCTTCTCAGAGTCTACACACACACACACACACACACAGATAAATCCACTAGCCACCTTATTAGTAGTATTTGCGGTCTGGATGTGTTTGAGTGGAGGACCACAGTCTCACTGCTGTGTTGAGATGTTCCTCCACCCTAGTCACATCTGGTCAACTGAACCCCTGATGTGGGTGAAAGGTCTGAGGTGTTTACCACTGAGCTCCATGAAGCGCCGAAGCTCCAACTGCAGGAGACTCTGTTTATCTTCCAGCTCCAACTGCCGCGAGCTGCAGGGAGAGTTCATAATCATCCTCATCATCCAAAGCACAATTCACACATTTTACACATACAGTCACTCTGTCACCATGGCCTGAAGCTTCTGATGGACCCCTGTCTGCAGAGGAGTCAGGGGATG
The DNA here is from genome assembly GCF_900700375.1 of Denticeps clupeoides. Classification (NCBI taxonomy): domain Eukaryota; kingdom Metazoa; phylum Chordata; class Actinopteri; order Clupeiformes; family Denticipitidae; genus Denticeps; species Denticeps clupeoides. Next base: position 57,597 of record NW_021629876.1, read on the forward strand.
GAGGAATACTGGTGCAGGGGTTGGATGATATGCTGTGTTCAGTGGAGGCTTAAAAACTTCACCCTGATCCACACATCCTTCAAGGTAGATGTAATCAAACCCCTGATTAAAAACCCTGACCTTCATTGCAGACCAGGAGCCAACCTTTATATCGAAAATTTTAGAAAAGGTCGTAGCCCTAGCAGCTGTGTGTGTACCTACACAGCAACAACTTTCATGAAGTACATCAGTCACAATTTAGACTTCATCATAGTACTGAAACAAGGCTGGTTAAAGTGGTTAATGACCAGCGGTTGACACTATTGATCACGCTATTCTCCTCCACAGGTTAGAGAATGTTGTTGGTGTTAAGGGAATAGCCCTCTCCTGGTTCAGGTCATATTTGACTGATCGGTATCAGTTTGCGGACATTAATAGTGATTGGAGTTATAGAGTTTGGTGTTCCACAAGGTTCTGTCCTAGGTCCGTTGCTATTTTCCTTATAAATGTTACCTTTATGTCACATCATTCAGAAACACTGTCTTAACTTTCACTGCTAAGACGACACACCGTCGTGTGTATCAGCAATGCCAGATGAGATGCAGCAGCTGAACAAAATAGAGAATTGTCTGAAGGACATAAGAAAGTTGGTGAGCATCCACTGTCTAATGGTAAACCCTGATAAGACAGAAGCTCTTGTACTTGGGCCTCAAGCAGTCAGATGTAAGCTGGCTGACTACATAATAACCCTGGATAACCTTTCTATTTCACCAAGTATTGAAGTAAAGGATCTAGGTGTCCTCGATGCAGGTCTCTTATTCAATTTTCATGTAGATTATCTCTAGAATAGATAGACTAGAATAACATTCTTTCACCTTAGAAATATTGCAAAGATAAGAAATATCATTTCAATGCATGATGCAGAAAAGTTGGTCCATGCATTTATTACATCAAGGTTAGATTACTGCAATGCATTACTGTCTGGATGCTCTAGTAAACTCCAGCTAGTTCAGAACGCTGCAGCCAGAGTTCTAACTAGAACCAAAAAATAAATATTTAGAACCCGCCACGCCCCCCGCGATCAACGGGTGCGGGGTCATTACTGGTACCCAAAGTACAGAAGGTCACAGCTGGGAGCAGATCCTTCTCCTATAGAACTCCGCAGTTTTGGAACGGCTTGGCGGTCAGTGTCCGGGACTCAGACACAGTCTCAGAGTTTAAATCTAAACTGAAACACATCTGTTCACTCTGACCTTCTGTTAAAGTCCCAGACACAGTGTCCATTATTAAGTCCACTTAATTACACAGTCACCCAGTCAAGCATAGACAGTGTTCAGTTATCCTCAGTAAGGCTGTCCTAAATAGGGTACTGGCCACTATTACACTAGTGCATCACCATGAGTGGTGTCCTAGCAAGTAAGGAAGTGGACTCATAATCAAAGGGTTGCAAATCCAGAACCACCAAAGTTCCCTTTAGCAAGGTACCAGTCCCTACACACTACTCCCATCTTCTAGGGAGCTGTTGCTTGTGTCCAGAGAGGGTTTAAGTATGAGGGGTGTAATCTGTAGTGACTGTAAAGCCCCTTGAGACATACTGCATGTGATTTTAGGTTGTTGATATTGCTGGTCTCTACTTACGCCACCATCAGGTCAGACTCCTCAGACACCAGCTCGTTCTTCTGCTGGACCAACTCTAGCCAAAGGCCGATCATCTCAGATGAGTCTTCAGTGCCTGCAGGAGATGCTGGGTTATGGAAGCACCGTGTTGTGTTCACGCTGTAGAAATGAGGATTGTGGTGTATAAGGCGGGTGTGGTCAGTGTTTAATCTCTCACCAGTCTTCTGCCGGAGTGTCCTCTCCAGGTCCACCCCCTTCTCCTCCAGGTCCTTGAACGTCACCTCAATCTCCTCCAGGCGTCTTTGTATAGTCTGTAGAACAGGAGGAGACAAGTTTAGTAAGTCAGGTGTTTCTAAATAAAATAAAATCCTTTCAAAGAGATTCATTTCAACAAATTTTTACTTTTCTCAAAACTTGATGGAGCAGAAACTCAGTTGTTTTGAGTCGACTTTGATTGTTGGAGCATTTAAAGTTGTGCTGATATAATTCCACTATTATTAATCACTACAAAATCAACGAATATGTCCACATGATTAAATATATTATTTAAATGTAGAACTTAAATGACCCACCGTCTTGTCTGTAATCATTTTAAAACCTAAAATGTGCGTCCACACACTTGGAATCACGATGGATTTAATCGCGATGAAAGTGTCAGCATCATTTCATATTAAGTTGAGTCAAACCTGCGCTCGGTGGAACCGCTGGATTTCAGTCTTCTTGGCTCGCCGCTCCAAAGTTCTCATCTTCTTCAGCTCCAGTTTCTCAGCTTTGACCGCATCTGAAGGAACCGTCTTGAGGGAACACAGAGGAACGTATATCACCAGACCCTTAGCAGGCCAAGACAAGAGCTTCCCACTTCCTGAAGCCTCACCTTCTGCTCCAGCACGTCAACATCTTCCACTCCAAACATGTCCTCGTCATCTTCATCATCCTCATCCTCCTCTTCCTCCTCTTCATCAGCAGCAGCTTCTGTGAGTTGAAAAAAAATCATTCTTCATGAGTACATTTTTACAGAACTGTTCTAAAACATGCTGGATAGACATTCTACACAGTCAACATGATTGTCATCTCACCACATACAAGTACACAGAGAGACGAGAACGTGAAGCTTCAGGCGTTCACGGTGTGCAAAATGGATAAAAGACACAACACCAAAACATGAAAAAGGACACCAACCCATAATATCATGCAGGTCGAGACAAACTTGACAAACCAGACAGACAAGTAGCAGCAATATGACCGTAGTGAAGTGAAGTGAAGTGATTGTCACTTGTATATCAAGAGACAATCATTGTACGGTATATCATTTTACGGATCATTTTAGTACATACTGTATACAGAATACCACGAAATATGATATTAATAACAGTAAAATTAGTAATATGATACACTATATGAAAAATATGATAAAAATATGATATGAATAATAGTACAATTAGTAATATGATACATTATCACCGCTGACAGGTGAAGCGAAGGTCACAAATCATCTGATTATTGTCAGACCTGGCAGGAGATTTGGAAAATTGGCCCAGGATGAGGGGGTGAGGGGCCAAGGCTGATCCCTGCGTGGATCCATGAGGGTTATGATTGGTGCCTTCCGCAATGGCAGTGGTCTGGACCACAAAGTCCCAGGTTCAAACCCCACTTACTACCATTGTGTCCCTGAGCAAGACACTTAACCCTGAGTGTCTCCAGGGGGGACTGTCCCTGTAAATACTGGTTGCAAAGTGCTCTCAATAATTTAAATAATTATTTAATTTATTTTTGACTGGTTAATGAACCTGTTGGTGGTAGTAGCCTAGTGGGTAACACACTCGCCTATGAACCAGAAGACCCAGGTTCAAACCCCACTTACTACCATCGTGTCCCTGGGCAAGACACTTAACCCTGAGTGTCTCCAGGGGGGACTGTCTCTGTAACTACTGATTGTAAGTCGCTCTGGATAAGGGCGTCTGGTAAATGCTGTAAATGTTATACTGCAGAAATGGTTCTATACTGCTTTTTAGTGTGTGCATGCGTGTGTGTGTGTGTGCATGTGTGTGTGCGTTCAACCTGCTCTGTCTTCACGGTTGATGTGAACGCTGAGTCTGTGGTCTCGGTCCAGCCGCGGAGAAGACAGGTTCCAGGGGGAGAATTTGGAGCGGACACGGCCACGCTGGCCCTGGTCACCCCCCGGCTGTGGCGTGTCCCTCCTCCTGACGCAGCGGCGGTTCTTCTGCTCCCGAATATGCCCCGCCGCCACCGCCCCCCCACTCCAGTAGCCGTCCTCGCCGGCCGGATCGCTTGGCTTGACGGAGGAGGACGAGGTGGAGGACGAAGCCGGCGTCTCGGAGTCGGAGTCCTGGCTGCCCAGCTGACTGCGCTCCTCGTCCGACGTGTCCCGCTTCTGCAGAAAGGACCTGGCCTCGGGGACCGATGGTCCAGGCGCGGGATGATGCGGTCCATCCTCTGGAGGCTCGCTGATCAGGCGCGGGGGTTTGAGGGGTGGCAGGTGGATTGTGCGCGGTTTGGGGACCGGGGAGTGGCGTGAGTAGGATGCCCGGGGGGCGGGGACAGGCTGCTGTGGGGGGGCGTGAGAGGGGACAGTGGGGGTCTCGTCTGGAGAGTCCCTGGTCGGAGGGACGGGGCTCTTCTGGCCTTCCTCACCACCACCACCTTCTTCATCATCCTGAAACAGATAAACCCAGATTTTACAGAGAAATTAATGTCTGTGTGTGTGTGTGTGTGTATGTATGTGTGTCTCTGTGTGTGCGTGTCTCTGTGTTCGTGCATGTATGTGTGATTGTGTGTGTGTGTGTGATTGTGTGTGTGTGCGTGATTGTGTGAGTGTGTGTGTGCGTGTGTGATTGTGTGTGTGTGAGACTGTGTATGTTTGTGTGTGTGTGTATGATTGTGTGCGTGTGTGATTGTGTATGTGTGTGATTGTGTGTGAGTGTGATTGTGTGTGTGTGCGTGAG
>NW_021629877.1:0-60902 GCF_900700375.1 Denticeps clupeoides
GCAAAATGTAATGGCGTAACTAAAAAGTATGCATTATTATTTTTGCTTAAGTACAGATATGTAAAAATCTACTTAAGTACAGTAACGAAGTACAAATACTTTGTTACATTCCACCACTGATAGTGTGTGTGTCAGAGTCAAAAATTTACCGAGTGTTCAGGATTCTGATGGCCTGTGGGATGAAGTTGTTGCACAGTCAGGCAGTGAAGGCCTGAATGCTTCAGTACCTTTTCCCAGATGGTAGGAGGGTGAAGAGTGCATGTCAGGGGTGTGTAGAATACTTCACAATGGTGGTGGCTTTCCTGCTGGTGGCTTTTCCTGCAGCATGTGTGGTAAATATCCGTGATGAAGGGAAGAGAGACTCTGATGATCTTCTCAGCTGTTCTCACTATCCAACGTAGGGTCTTGTGGTCCAATACGGTGCAATTGGTTAGGATACTGTCGTCACGAGTCCCTCTGTAGAAGGTGGTGTGGATGAGTGGTGGGGGATGGGCTTTCCTCAGCCTTCGCAGCAAGTGAAGATGCTGCAGAGCTTTCTTGGCTGTTGAGGTGGTGTTGAGATCCAGTTCTCCTCTAGGTGAACACAGAGGAACTTTGTGTTCTTGACTATCTCCACACAATATCCGTCGATGTTCAGTGGTGAGTGGTCCCTCCGTTGTCTTCTGAAGTCAACAATCATCTCCTTTGTTTTGCCCACGTTCAGAAATAGATTGTTGTCCATCAGTCGTTGCACCTCCTCTCTTTATGCTGACTAATTGTTCTTTCTGATCACTGCACAGTTGTGGGTCAACAGGGTGAACAGCATTGGACCGAGCACCGAGTGTGGTGGTGCTGGAGACGCTGTTCTTGATCCGAACAGACTGAGGTCTCTCAATTAAGAAGTCCAAGATCCAGGGGTCACTGTCCCAGGTTTTAGTTCTGTTTCAGTCCAGTTCACATACCTGTGCAGTCATCCACAGGTTTGATCATGTGGTGATGGACTTGAAGACTGTAATGTCATCAGTGCATTTGCTGATGTAGCTGTTCACTGATGTCGTGTACGCCTCCAAGTTGATGATGTTGTCGCTGTTGGTTGCAGCGTCTCTAAACATTTGCCAGTCAGTGCACTCGTATCATTCTTGAAGAGCAGAAACGACTGCTGCAGGCCAGGTTCTCACCTGCTTCAGAACAGGTTTTGTGTGTTGGACAAGTGGTCTGTATGCTAAATTAGCATAATAGTGATGTGGTCTGATTGGCTGAGATGGGGCGGGGCTCCACCTGGTATGAACTGGTGAATTTAGTGTAGACAATATCCAGTGCGTTATCCCTTCTTTTCGCAAAGTCCACATGTTGATGGAATTTAGGGAGATCTGACTTGAGAGTTGGATAGTTAATCTCCATAATAGGACTGACTGAAGAGCGTTTCCCGCACTTCTAGTTTCTGAGAGAAAAGCCAGAAACCAAGCTGCAGAGAGGCCGCCTGGTCCATTTAGAAAACAGGGAACGCCTCTGTTGACCAACAACAACAACAACATTGTTGACACCCCCCACACTTGACCCTTCTGCACACAAGGAAAATCTTCACACAAAAAAAACTGTAGGCGAGAGATAAAAAGAAAAGAAGAAACCCTGTGAAACAGAAGGAGTGATACAGAGAGGGACCCCCTTCCAGGGTAGAGTGAGCCTGCAAATGGTGTCAGATCAGGGTTTCTGATGATTTGTCCAATAAATAAAAAAAAAAAGTCCAACAGTTGTATGGTTGAACAATTCCAGAGTGTAGTCCAGTGTAATGGTCTACATTATGTGTCCATTATGATGTTACTGGTACATTTGAAGATCCCTTAAGCTGTAGTTGTTACGGTGGTGGTGGCTGTGGTGACCCTCTGGTTTGTTTCATGCTGAGTCAGGAACCAGGATTTATCTGCTGTTCTCTTCACTGGAGTTTGCCAGTGGGCTGTGTGCTTGATTCCGTGTCTCAGAGAAAACAAACAGAAGCAGCGGCAGACGGTTGATTTGTACGACTGATTGTGAAATATGTGGTAATAGTAGGATATTGGTGCTGCAGTGGCCTGGTACCCTAACTAGGACAGCCTAACTAGGGAGAATTTAACACTGTCTGTGTCTAACAGGGTGACTGTGTGATAAATTGGACTTTATAATTGACACTGTCAAAGTGAAGTGAAATGTGTGTCTGGGACTTTAACAGAAGGCCTGAGAAAACAGATGGATTAGATTTAAACACTGACACTATGTCTGAGTCCTGGACACTGACTGGCAAGCCGTTCCACAACTGCGGAGCTCTATATGAGAAGTATCTGCTCCCAGCTGTGCCCTTCTGTACTTTCGGTACCAGAAGTGACCCCGCACCTGTTGATTGAAGGGTGCGTGGCGGGTCGTAAAGAAGAAAGTTGATGAGTATCCACGGTCTAATGTCCTTCAGACAATTCTCTATTCTGTTCAGGTGCTGCCTCTCATCTGGCATTGCTGACAGATACAGCTGTGTGTCATCAGCGTAGCAATGAAAGCTAATACCATGTTTGCGGATGACGTCACCTAAAGTAACATGTATAGGGATAATAGTAACAGACCTAGGACAGAACCTTGTGGAACACCAAATTCTACTTTACTATGTGAAGATGAATGACCATTGATGTCCACAAACTGATAACGGTCGGTCAGATATGATCTGAACCATTCAAAGGCCGTTCTCTTAATCCCAATAACATTGTCTAACCTGGCAAGGAGAATAGCGTGATCGATAGTGTCAAACGCTGCACTCAGATCAAGCAGGACAAGCAGCGAGATGTGTCTCTGAGGCCAACAGCAGTTCATTAACAACTTTAACCAGTGCTGTCTCAGTGCTATGATGAGGTCTAAATCCCGATTGATATACTTCATGGATATTGTTACAGTCTAGGTATGCGCTCAGCTGCTGGGCTATGACTTTTACTAAAATTTTTGATATAAATGGAAGGTTGGATATTGGTCTATAATTTGAAATCTGACTGCGATCAAGATCAGGCTTTTTAATCAGGGGTATAATGACTGCTACCTTGAACGAACTTGGTGCATGGCTGGTGCTAAGCGATGAGTTAACAATTTTGAGGATAGGATTTATAATATCGGGTGCTACTTGTTTAAGGAACCTTGAAGAAAGTGGCTCCAAAGCGCAAGTACATTGATAAAATCGTTTCTACTATGATGATACTGAGTGGTAGTATCCGTTTCTGTCTTATTCCTGGTTATATTGGCTCTAGTGTTAAACAGGAATCTGGAATTATTATAATCTCTTACTACCTTCCTTTTGAGGAGAGCGACATTATCTAACGTACTATGCAGTGTACGTTAGACAGGAGGCCTGCCATTACCTTGCTCCGCCGGTGTTGTAATCGGTTTCCTGTCCCAGTGGCTCTTGTCCATGTGGTTCCTGTACTGGGGGTGGCAATCTGAACTGATTCTCTCAGCGACAAAGGATGAATGACCGCATATGTTATTGACAATTTGTCACGACTACGGACTTACGAGGGAAGGAAGCGCAGAGGTTTGACATACTGGGAAGGGGGTTTTATTATACAATAAAAAAAGAAATACAAATAAACAATGGCGCGGTGGCCAAAAACGATTTAACTTAAATAAATAACTGAAACTAACCCGTAGGCGTGTGGCGATTGCCAGAACTCAAAACACATGAAATTAAACCAGGTCAAGTTCGTGCAGAGAGTCCACGAAAATGCCAGAGACCCAGAAGGGGCGGAAGCTTCCGGCATTTATGGGGCGTCAGGATTGAAGTCAGGTGTGGAGCCCAGCTGCAGGCAATCCTGACAGAGCCCCCCCTCCAAGGGCTACGTCCTCGGAGCCCCAACAGTACCATCAGTGGAGGCGGCGGGGCGGACGGCGGCAACCACAGGGCTCCTGCCCTGCTGTATCCTCCCCTTGGGGGACCCGGTCCCGGGCTGGCTCCCCAGCGTGGTCAGGCGTGGCGGCCCCGGTCCCTCGGCCTGGCTCCCCGGCGTGGTCAGGCGTGGCGGCCCCGGTCCCTCGGCCTGGCTCCCCGCGTGGTCAGGCGTGGCGGCCCCGGTCCCTCGGCCTGGCTCCCCGTCTTCATCTTGGCGGCCCCGTCCCTCCTGGCTCCCCTTCTTGTCATCTTCTTCCCCGTCCCTCGGCCTTCTCCCCTCGTTCCCCATGGCCCCCCCCCCGTACCTGCACACAATAATCATGGGCCGATCCATCTCGGTACGTGTGGCCCTGTCTCCACACGTCTCCTCTGACACGTCTTGTGTCACCCCCTGCACCGCGCAGGGAGATTGTCCCAGAACCTCCGGCGACTGTTCCAGGCACCCCAGGCTGGTGCCTTCTGGGACTATGCAGCCCCTCTCGCTGCCCGGCCCTGGTGCCAAGGGGGGGGCATTGCCAGACCATCCGGCTAGCCCCTTCTGCGTCCGTTGGGACAAGCAGGCCCTCTTCCTGCCTGTCCCAGCTGGGTCCTCATGCCTACCCGGGGGCTCTATGGCGCTCCACCCCTCTGGAGGCAGACGCAGGCCCATGCCTGGCCCGCCCTCCTCACTGGCTACCGGAGGACCCAGCTCCATCGCTTCCCCACCTACCCTCCCCTCAGGAGGAGTCCCCAACCCGAACTGCACCCCCCCAAAAAATTCTTTGGGGGAGCACCCCCCCCGGCTGGACTTAGGGGTACCTTGGGGCTTGTCCACCTCGCCTTGGACCAGCACATTCGGGTCAGGAACCTCCTCCCTGGGGTTCGGCTCCGCGGCTGGGTCACCATCTGGTGGACACAAAGAGGGGAAGTGGGGGCGACATACGGACACATATGCCACACAGACACACACAGACAGAGACAGACAGAAGAGAGGGTCGTCTGGCTCCCTCTCTGGGCTCTCCGGGACCTCCTCAGGGGGCACAGCCAGGATCTCGGGAGGTGCGACCTTCTCGTCGCCCACCATTGCTTGGTCTTCTTGCCCCGGATCCTGACTGGCGCTGGATGTGGTGGAGGGGCAGAGTTCGATCCCTGGCTCAGGCTCTGGCCTATCAAACTCCGCCCTCAGTCTCTGCTGGAAGTCCCGAAAACTGCTGTCTGTCTCTCCCTGCTGCCCGAGGGCTGCGCTCCAGCCCCATGCTGACCCAAGCAGACACGCGAGGATGGTGGTGGTCTCGTCTGTGTCTGCTGCCCCACTGAAGGGTCCCGGGACAATTGGGCTGTCCCACACGGGGCTGGGCACGTCGCTGGAGATGGTGGTAGGTGTGTGGTGTGGAGGGGGGTGGACGTCTCCTCCAGCAGGTGTGGGCGCGATGGGCGGAGCCATCCCGGCACCGACTGCCCAAACGGCGTCATCCTGGTCGTCGTCCGTGTCCACCTCGTACCCCCAGAAGTCACATGGGTCATCATGGACGCCGCGATGATCTCGGACGCGCACGCTGGGCGGAGCCATCCCGGCAACGACCGCCCACCGAAAATCCACGTCATCATCGCTTTCGTCATCCGTGTCCTCCCACCGGTGACTCCAAGGGTCGTCCACCCTGCGGACATCCTGGACCCATGGCGCGATACGCTCCCATGGGCAGTACTCTGGCCATTCGGGCTGGAGGCTGCCCACCTCCTCGCTGGAGGAACGCCGCCGTTTTTGCCGCTTCTCACCCCCCTGGAAGTGACGTGGGTCCCCACGGACCTTGCGACGATCGCAGACTGGCGCGATGGGCGGAGCCCAACTCTCGTCTCCCGTGCTCTCGTCGTCGTCCGTGTCGTCCCAGTCCACGGGGAGCCTTGCCAGCAGAGCGCAGAGTTCTTGGCTCGACATGGCGAAGATCGTGGGGGTCGCATCTTCTGCGCTCGCTGCCCACGTCACTTCCTCGCTGCTGCCGACGCCAACGTCCTCGCTCCGCCCACTCACCCGCCGACGTTGTCGCTTCCGGGTTTCGCGGAGTTTCCCGGGGGTGACGTCATCACGCGGCGCCGCGTACCACGGCTTCTCGGGGAGAAAGCTCCACCAGAACGGGCGGCGCGTCTCTCCCCTGGCGTCCGCGTTCGCCGCGCCGCGTCCTTCGCGGCGTTTCTTCTCCTCTGCTTTCTACCTCGCTCTGCGCTTTTGGGGGGGTCTCTGGCATTCTGTCACGACTACGGACTTACGAGGGAAGGAAGCGCAGAGGTTTGACATACTGGGAAGGGGGTTTTATTATACAATAAACAAAGAAATACAAATAAACAATGGCGCTGTGGCCAAAAACGATTTAACTTAAATAAATACTGAAACTAACCCGTAGGCGTGTGGCGATTGCCAGAACTCAAAACACATGAAATTAAACCAGGTCAAGTTCATGCAGAGAGTCCACGAAAATGCCAGAGACCCAGAAGGGGCGGAAGCTTCCGGCATTTATGGGGCGTCAGGATTGAAGTCAGGTGTGGAGCCCAGCTGCAGGCAATCCTGACACAATTTAATTTATCTACTGCTGTGCTTATTTTTGATGCTTTATCTCTGTATCTCACAGTGAAAAGAGTAAACCAGCCTAAACAGGAAAAATTTAAGTAATCTGTCACACTTAATATTTTAACATATTGTAAACATATATTCATAACTTAAAACTATATATTAAGTATTCCTTTCTTTAATGTCTTCAGTGATCCTGCCTCTGTGGCTCTCTGTCCAAAGTACACTGAACAAACAAATAAATGCAACAATTTTTGCTCCCATTTTCCAAAGATCTGAAATATTTTCTTCATGCACAAAAGATCCATAAATCTCAAATATTGTTCTCAAACCTGTCGAAATCTGTGTTAGTGAGCACTTATCCTTGGCCGAAGTGAAAAATGATCTCCATGTTCCCACAAGGTATGTAACTGATAACAGCAATACACACTGCTTTGATTGTCCTAAGGTGGAATGTTCACAGGTGATGACTTGTAAATCTTGCTGTCATGATTAGGGTTGGGCTATGAACTATTTTCAGAGTTCAGGTTATACAATCTGTTAATACTGAAGAAGAGATTTTAACCATAAGCTGTTCTGTGAATTATAAGTTTTTAATCTACAGATATGGGTTTTGTGTACAAGAAAGCTTAAATCCACTGAGCTATATCCTAGCTTCCTCAACCTTTGAAAGGAAGGTGTGATAGGAAGGCCTGTGATCAAAAGTACAGGTTGATTTGTTACCTAATGTTGTGCTTTTCAGTGACTGTGCAAAAGCAACATTTTATACAAACAATAACAGACATTTCTTGAACATTCAGGTTAAAATTGATGTTTTTAGTGTTATTTTACAATCAATGCAACACTGACCTGCTGTAGTGAACGATTTTTCATATAATCCTTATTATACACTCTGGTGCAAATTAAGTAACCTTATAAAGGATGGCTTGTGTCTTACGTTGTATATGTAGAGGCAGCACGCAGGAGTCAGAAGAACAAGGAACTCAAGCTGCATCTTTATTTCATAAGTTATTAGTTAGGCATAGTGGTCACAAACCGAACTGGTCCTGACACTCCGGGTCAGGTATTTCTCATGTTTTTGTGTCCATCGTGTGCCTAATTATCCTTGAGTGCGTTCGCCTGTGTTGCTAGTATAAGTATAACTTGAGGGCCCGTCCACACAATAATAATTTTCTCTAAAATGGGTTTTCAGTTTCTAAATATGTCAATGTAACTCCCCGCTCTTGCGCCTTGTTTTGCATATAGTTCTCTTCTGCGATGGGTTAAACTGTCAGATCGCGTCTCCAGCCTTACCTTTTCATTAGAGAGGACTTCTTGTAGTTGCTTTATGAGGTCCTGTAGCCACTGTAGCACAACCATGAACATGTTATATGCCATTGTTGTATGTATGATGTGCTCAAGGGTATTAGCCCAACCTCCAGCCTGACCAATATATCAGGGACGTGTCGTGGAGCTGAAGATGAAATAAGGCCACTTTCAGACCATGATTAGATTAGATTAGATTCAACTTTATTGTCATTACACATGTACAAGTACAGGGCAACGAAATGTAGTTTAGGTCTAACCAGAAGTGCAATAAGCAGCAAGTGCAGGATACAGTTCAAATAAGTTAAGTTATATATATATATACATAAAGTGATATGTGCTATACATAAGGTGATATGTGCAGTACAAAGTGATATGTGCAGTACAAAGTGATATGTGCAGTACAAAGTGATATGTGCAGTGCAGTGATTATCAAGAGTGAATGGGGGGGGCAGAGGAGTTCAGCAAAGAAACAGCTCTGGAAAAAAGCTGTTCCTGAAGTCTGCTGGTTCTTGTCCGTGGTAGCCTGAACCGTCTGCCTGAAGGCAGGAGAGAGAACAGTTCGTGGGCCGGGTGGGAGGAGTCCTTAAGAATACTGTGAGCTCGACGCAGACAGTGCTTCCTCTGGATTTCCTCAATGGATGGAAGTGGAGTCCCTGTGATGCGCTGGGCAGTTTTCACCACCCGCTGCATCGCCTTACGCCTCAGCAACAGTGCAGCTTCCATACCACACTGTGAGACAGCTGGTAAGGATGCTCTCTATTGTAGAGCGGTAAAAGTTCAACAGGATGGTAGTGGGTAGCTGGTTCTTTTTTAATGTTCTCAAGAAGAAGAGGCGCTGGTGAGCCTTCTTGACCAGGCTGGAGGTGTTAATGCTCCAGGACAGGTCCTCTGAGATGTGGGGTCCCCAGGAAACTTGAAGGATGTAACAGGCTGCACAGTCATCCCATTAGATGTGGATGGGATCATGCGAGCCTCTTCTCTCCCTCCTGAAGTCCACAATGAGCTCCTTGGTCTTGGTGGTGTTTAAAAGAAGGTTATTTTCTGTGCACCAAGTGGCCAGATGCTGGACCTCCTCCCTGTAGGCAGTCTCATCGTTGTTGTCGATGAGACCTATCACCGTGGTGTCATCTGCAAACTTAATAACGGAGTTTGATCCATACATAGGTCGGCAGTCATGGGTGAAGAGGGAGTAGAGGAAGGGGCTCAGCACACAGCCCTGTGGTACCCAGTGTTGAGCGTGACAGTAGTGGAGCGGATGTTGGCCTGACCTTACATGCTGTGGTCTGCTGGTCAGAAAGTCCATAATCCAGTTGCAAAGTGAGGTGTTGATGTCCCAGGGCTCTAAGTTTAGAGATTAGCTTAGAGGGATGACAGTGTTAAATGCTGAGCTGAAATCAACAAACAGCATCCGTGCATATGTGTTTTGCTTGTCCAGGTGTGTGAGTACAGAGTGCAGCGCTATGGAGACTGCATCCTCTGTGCTCCTATTGCTACGGTACGCAAACTGGTGTGGGTCCAGAGTTTGGTGGGAGGAAGTCCCTCAGATGTGCCAGGACTAACCGCTCGAAGCACTTCATGATTATGGGTGTGAGTGCTACAGGGCGGTAGTCATTCAGGCATGTTGGACTAGAAATGTTTCGGCACTGGTACAATGGAGGTGGATTTAGCATGTTGGAACAGCTGCTTGGGCGAGAGACATGTTAAAAATGTCCGTGAATACGCCAGCGAGCTGCTCCTGCACATGCTCTAAGTACGCGCCCCGGGATGCCGTCTGGTCCAGCAGCCCTGCGCGCGTTTATCCGGCTCAGTGCAGTGCAAACATCTGAGAGGTGTATGATGGGCGAGTGGTCGGTAGATGAGGGGATCTTGACAGCAGGTTGCTTGTTGTCTCTTTCAAAGCGAGCATAAAAGTCGTTGAGCTCATTCAGAAAGAGGACATCTGTGGTTGTGGGGGCTGAGTTGCTGGGTTTATAGTCTGTAATGGCCTGAATGCCCTGCCACAAGCGTCGAGGATCAGCATTGGAGAAGTATTCCTCTAGCTTTAGTTTGTAGCAGTGCTTGGCCTTTTTGATGCCCCTCTTCAGGTTCGCCCTGGAAATGCCGTAGGCCTGTGCATCATGATGCCATGATGCGGCACAAGAGTGATTTTGCAGCAGTCTTGTGCATGCACTGTGGTTAAAGTTCATGCCAATTTCTTGTGCTGAGCCCCATGGCAAGCGCAGAATATTGAACGCAATTTGCTGAACTCAATGACTGAGCACTGAATTGTGGGCCGCTAGACTTAATGTTTTAGGAATTACCTGATTAGGACTTCCCAGAGCGGCACTTTCACCCTAACCCTAACCCTTAATGTGTCTAGTACCTGTAAATGTCCTGTCACCAGAGTGTTCCCTGTGTTCCATTGTAGCGATGTTCTCTCTGTGTCTATGTGCTTGTTCAGAATGCTACAGTTCTAAATAGAACAAGGAAATTTGACCACATCACCCCAGTCTTACAATCACTGCACTGGTTACACATCAAATTTAGAATTGACTACAAAATCCTACTTTTGACCTATGAAGCTCTAAATGGTCTCGCCCCGCAATACCTGAGTGAACTTTTAGTTATTTACGACCCGCCACGCCCCCTGCGATCAACGGATGCAGGGTCACTACTGGTACCCAAAGTACAGAGGGTCACAGCTGGGAGCAGATCCTTCTTTTATACAGCTCCGTAGTTGTGGAACGGCTTGCCGGTCAGTGTTCGGGACTCAGTCTTAGTGTTTAAATCTAACCTGAAAACACATCTATTTTATCTGCCCTTTTGTTAAAGTTCCAAACAGAGTGTAAATTATAAAGTCCACTTTATCACACAGTCACCCTTGTTAGGCACAGACAGTGTTAAATTCACCTTAGTTAGGCTCTCCTAGTTAGGGTATCGGGCCACTGGAGCACAAATATACCATTAAAGCCACATATTTCAGTATCAGTCGTACGATGCCACCGTCTGCCGCTGCTTCTGTTTGTTCTCTCCGAGACACTGAATCAAGCGCCTAGACTACTGGCAAACTCCCGTGAAGAGACCAGCAGATAAATCCTGGTTCCTGACTCAGCATGAAACGAACCAGAGGGTCACCACAGGCACCACCACCGTAACAACTAATGCTTCAGGGATTTTCCGATGGACCAGTAGCATCATAATGGACATGTATTGTACACCATGACACTGGACTATTTTGGACTTCTCCACCTATACAACTGTAGGCCTTATTCTCTTATTGGACAATCACAAACCTGCACTGACACCACTTGCAGGCTCACTCTACCCTGGAAGGGGGTCCCTCTCTGTATCACTCCTTCCCACTCCTTTTTTCTCTCTCCTAGAGCTTTTTTGTGTGGAGTTTGGGCTATATAATAAATAAATGTTGTTGATGTTGTCTGCATACTTCTACCATCTATGCTACTTTGATTCTTGCAGGTTTTGCACCTGCCAGAAAAAATGTAAAGTTAATTTGTCATTCTGTCATCCTGACAACGGACTCTTTTCTTTTTTGAGGTCAGGGAAGTGCTTCTGCTCCTTTAAAGCCAAGACAGAAAGAATAACGAAGCGCTTCTTCCCTCAGAATATTTGGGCCCTGAATCACTCCATATTGTTCTTAAATGTATGTCTTGTTGCTAAGGCACCTTATGCCAGAGTTTATTCATCAATATTCCCAGGTTAAGAATACACTACAGACTGCAGCACCATCCTGCATGTTTGAAACACAACAGCAGCTCCTGCTTCACATCCCACAGTACCATTTTCTGTACAGAATCTACAGCTGAAACTCACCGCCTGCTGCTACCGCCAGCACGTCACACATTAGTAAACTGTTGGTCTCTACAATGCTCACCGGTTACACCTGCTATATGCTATATGACGCCACCTGGACTTATCACCTGTGCCCAATCCGGACAGCGTTTAAAAGCCGCACGCCACATGCCTGCGGGTTAGTTTAAGTTGATTCCCCCTTTTTTTACCCGTTTTTGGCCACCGTGCCGTTATTTGGCTCCAGGCGATCGCTACAGCTGAAGCCAATTCTGACCACCTTTAAAAGACTGTAACTCCACACCTTCTGCAGCTCTGACATTCTGTCACGACATCAAGCTGACGGGGGAAGGAAGCGCAGAGGCAGGACGTGCTGGGAAGGGGATTTTATTAATAATTATTAATAATAATAAAAAATTACAAATAAACAATGGCACGGTGGGCAAAAAACGGGTAATAAAGGGGAATCAACTTAAACTAACCCGCAGGCGTGTGGCGATTGCCAGAACTCAAAATACTAACACAGTTGCAAGGTCAAGTTCACAAAAGTTTTGCCGCTCCCGAAGGGGCGGAAATTCCCGGCTTTTAAACGCTGTCCGGATTGGGCACAGGTGATAAGTCCAGGTGCCATCAATCCTGACAGGTCAACAGACAATTCCATTGACTTCACGTTTGGTTTGTCTTTAAAAACATTTTTAGTCACATGAAAAGCTTGGTGTACTTGTACCATCTATCCTACTTTGATTCTAGCAGGTTTTGCACCTGCCAGAATTTTTTTTTTTTATTTGTCATCCTAACAATGGACTCTTTCTCATTTGAGGTGAGAAAAGAGCTTCTTCCCTCAGGCGATTTGGGCCCTGAATCAGGGCCAGGTGGAGATCTGGTCTCTGTCTCTGTAATTCCACCCTTTATAACTATGCAGATTTTAACCATTAGCTGTCCTGTGAATTGTAAGTTTTTATCAACAGCTATGGGTTGTCTGTGCTTTAAAATCTGCAGTTGTGACACTATCAATATTACATTCATATCCGCTTTAATGCTCCACTGCATATTGTTCTTAAATGTGTGTCTTGTTGGTAATGCATCTGCACTTTATCCTTACTGGCATACTGTTTCTATTGTTTTTGGGTTTTTTTTGCAAAAAGCATTTAACTGCATGACACACAATGTATTGTGGTGTAGGGGACATAAACTCTGAATCTAATTTAGAGTTTGCATTGTATATAACTTTATAAATTTTGTACGGTATTTTAGTATAAAAAACAGGTTTCTGCATGCTTGAAAGCTGCCTTGTTTGTAAAAATGTGAAAGTGATCTTATCTCCTCATTCACACAACGTGTATAAATTTTAACTGTCATACACACTGCTTTGAATGTCCTAAGGTCCTGGTAAGCCAGGTTACAACATGTAGAGTTGTGCATATTTCTCTCAGTATTCTCTTCATTGCAGTCCACAGGTGATGAATGAGAATCATCACTGCTGTCAGTAGGTTTGGGCAATGAACTCTGTTCAGAGTTCAGGTTATACAGCCTGTTAATAATGATGAAGAGATTTTAACCATAAGCTGTCCTGTGAATTGTAGGTTTTTATCAACAGCTATGGGTTGTCTGTGTAAAAGGAGCTACATATGAACTTCCTCAACCTTGGGGTGTGATAGGAAGGTCTGTGATATAAAGTACAGGCTGACATGCAGCAAGGTCTGTAGGAATCTCTCCCTTTTCTGGAGAAACTGAAAGTCAAGCAGCATTCCAACATTTCCCATCAATTAACACTAAATAATAAAAAACAATTTGTCTTTGCAAGGGCTATTACAGTGCATCCAGAAAATTTTCACAGCGCATCACTTTTTCATCAGCGTATCAACTGTGACACTAATGCACTGGCGCTTTCACAGAAAAGCCACTCTGTCATCCGCACGAAGATGCAGAAAAGATAAATTCACTCTGTAATGCCTTCTCCATGTCAAAGCTAGACTAGATTGGACAGAAATTGTACCATTTCAGAGATCGTTTCTGTGTGGACCGGGCCTGAATGTGTCTAGTCCTTGTACCTGCAAATGTCATTTCACCTGACCATTCCCTGTGTTCCATGTGGCGATTCTCTCTGTGCCTCATACACAAAAGATCCATAAATCTCAAATATTTTTCTTAAATCTGTCGAAATCTGCATTAGTGATCACTTCTCCTTGGCCGAGATAATCCATTCCATATTGAAAAAAGTGAACACTGGTGTCAGGATTGACTGCAGCTGTGCTCATCACCGGTGGCCAATCCTGACGGTGCATAAAACCCCTAGACTTCCGCCTCTTCAACAGGGACGACATTTTCGTGAATTTCACTTGACAACCATGTGTATGTGTGTATTTTGAGTTCTGGCAATCGCCACATGCCTATGGGTTAGTTTTAGTTGTTCCCCTTTTTTTCCTGTTCTTGGCCACCGGCACCATTCTTTATTTGTGTTTATTGTTTATTTGTAATAAAAACCCTTCCCAACATGTCACACCTCTGCACTTCCTTCCCCCGTAAGTCCGTAGTCGTGACAGAATGTCGTCCCTCTACTCAAAAGCGCAGAGGTAAAAAGAAGCAGAGGAGAAGAAACACCGTGAAGGACGCAGCCCGGCGCGACGAGTTCGGGCGCCGGTGGAGAGACGCGCCGCCCGTTCTGGTAGAGCGATTTCTCCCCGATGAGCCACGACGCACGGTGCCACGTGATGACGTCACTCCCGGGAAAATCCGCGAAACCCAGAAGCGACAACGTCAGCGGGTGAGTGGGCGGAGCGAAGACATCGGCAGCAGCGAGGAAGTGACGTGGCCATGGGAGATGATCGCGCCCTGGGTCCAGGGTGGACGACCCTCGGAGTCACCGGTGGGAGGACACGGATGACGAAAGCGGCGATGACGGGGATTTTCTTTGGGCGGTGCTCCGCCCATTGCGTACGTCCGAGATCGTCGCGACATCCGTGATTACCCACGTGACTTCCGGGAGTATGAGGAAGACGAGGGAGACACGGATTACAACGAGAGTGATGAAGAGAGTGTGCCCGTCCCGGAAAGACGACCACCACTGAACAAGACACACAAGCTGAAACGTCAAGACTGGGCCAAGAAATATCTCAAGACTTATTTTTCTAAGGTTTTATGGACTGATGAAATGAGAGTGAGTCTTGATGGGCCAGATGGATGGGCCCGTGGCTGGATTGGTAAAGGGCAGAGAGCTCCGGTCTGACTCAGACGCCAGCAAGGTGGAGGTGGAGTACTGGTTTGGGCTGGTATCATCAAAGATGAGCTTGTAAGGCCTTTTCGGGTTGAGGATGGAGTCAAGCTCAACTCTCAGTCCTACTGCCAGTTTCTGGAAGACACCTTCTTCAAGCAGTGGTACAGGAAGAAGTCTGTCTCCTTCAAGAAAAACATGATTTTCATGCAGGACAATGCTCCATCACACGCGTTCAAGTACTCCACAGCGTGGCTGGCAAGAAAGGGTATAAAAGAAGAAAAACTAATGACATGGCCTCCTTGTTCACCTGATCTGAACACCATTGAGAACCTGTGGTCCATCATCAAATGTGAGATTTACTAGGAGGGAAAACAGTACACCTCTCTGAACAGTGTCTGGGAGGCTGTGGTTGCTGCTGCACGCAATGTTGATGGTGAACAGATCAAAACACTGACAGAATCCATGGATGGCAGGCTTTTGAGTGTCCTTGCAAAGAAAGGTGTCTATATTGCTTGCTGATTTGTTTTTGTTTTGTTTTTGAATGTCAGAAATGTATATTTGTGAATGTGGAGATGTTATATTGGTTTCACTGGTAAAAATAAATAATTGAAATGGGTATATATTTGTTTTTTGTTAAGTTGCCTAATAAGTATGCACAGTAATAGTCACCTGCACACACAGATATCCCCCTAAAAAACCCCCCTAATAAAATTATTCCTCAAAAATACAACTTGCCTAATAATTCTGCACTCCCTGTATGTCTTGTTGGTAATGCACCTATTATGCCAGAGTTTTTTCGTCAATATTCCCAGGTTAAGAATACCACTACAGACTGAAGCACCATCCTGCATGTTTGAAACACAACAGCAGCTCCTGCTTCACATCCCACAGTACTGCCATGTTCTGGACAGAATCTACAGCTGAAACTCACCACCTGCTGCTACCGCCAGCACTTCACACGTTAGTAAACTGTTGGTCTCTACAATGCTCACCAGTTAAACCTCGACTTCAACCATAAGGGCCTACAGTAGGTGATCCTTCTCATGCTATATGGCCAGCGCATAACTCAAGCCATCCAGTAGCTCCTCTCAGCCTGGACCTGCCTCACCCACCATATCGACCCGCATACATCCAACAAAACCCACAATTCCATACTTCACTACAGATAGTGAAAGGGAATTCACTAATCTGAAACTGGCATTACATAATCTTCTACTATTCATCTAATTGTCCCCACTTCGGGGGCTAGTGGGAAAGAGAAGTGCGATTTATTAAGAATGCTCAGGTGACTGTGGTACATTTCACTGTAGTCCTCTCTGTAGTCCTCTCAGGATGCCACCTTTCTCCAGGTTGTCTATGCAACAAAAGATGGCACTACTGTCAGAACGTTGTGGATCGGTTCAAATAAACCTGCCAGGACTTCAGATGAGTCAGAACTGGAATAGCAGCAAACCTCACATAGGGCTCTGTGGTCCTAATCGTCGATCTGTGAAGTGAAGTGATTGTTACTTATGATACACAGCAGCACAGCACTTAGTGCACACAGTGAAATTTGTCCTCTGATTTAACCAATCACCCTGTGTGAGCAGTGGGCAGCCATGACAGGTTCCCGGGGAGCAGTGTGTGGCAGTAGCACCTCAGTGGCACCTTGGTGGATCGGGATTCAAACCAGCAACTTTATGATTACGGGGCCCCTTCTTTAACTGCCCAGAGCTCAATGGCAGAACTACAGAAAGGTGTACATGAGACCAGTTGCTCACCTGATTGGACTCACCTCAAGGGCTGCGCTCTTTGCTCAATATTTGGACAATTCACCTTTTGCAGTAATTAGTATTGCCCAGTATTGTGGTGTAGGAGACAAACACTGAATCTAATTTAGAGGTTGCATTGTATCTAACTTTGCAATTTTGTATGTTATTTTAGTATAAAAAACAGGTTTCTGCATGCTTGAAAGCTGCCTTGTTTGGAAGAATGTGAAAGTGATCTTATCTCCTCATTCACACAACGTGTATAAATTTTAACTGTCATACACACTGCTTTGAATGTCCTAAGGTCCTGGTAAGCCAGGTTACAACATGTAGAGTTGTGCATATTTCTCTCATTAGTATTCTCTTCATTGCAGTCCACAGGTGATGAATGAGAATCATCACTGCTGTCAGTAGGTTTGGGCAATGAACTCTGTTCAGAGTTCAGGTTATACAGCCTGTGTCACGACTACGGGCTTACGGGGGAAGGAAGCGCAGAGGTCTGACATGCTGGGAACGGGGTTTTATTAACAAATAAACAATAAATACAAATAAACAATTCAGTTGACTTCCTTTATTGCAGCTCCCCAGACGAGAAATTTCACACCACACTCATACACAAACAATCCATAAATCTCAAATATTGATCTCAAATCTGTCGAAATCTGTGTTAGTGATCACTTCTCCTTGGATTATCTCCCATTCCATACTGAAAAAAGTGAACACTGGCCAGACTTAAAAAAAGTGAAAAACGATCTCCTTGTTCCCACAAGGTGTGTAACTGATAACAGCAATACACACTGCTTTGATTGTCTAAATAGAACAAGGAAATTTGACCACCTCACTCCAGTCTTACAATCACTGCACTGGTTACACATCAAATTAAGAATTGACTACATAATCCTACTTTTGACCTATAAAGTAGGGTCTGTCAAAACCCATTGAGACATACTGTATGTGTATTTGGGCTATATAAGAAATAAATGTTGTTATTCTACCATCTATCCCACTTTGATTCTTGCAGGTTTTGCACCTGCCAGAAAAAATAAAAAGTTAATTTGTCATCCTGTCATCCTGACAATGGACTCTTTTCTTTTTTGAGGTCAGGGAAGTACTTCTGCTCTCTTAAAGCCAAGACAGAAAGAATGAATGCTATTTGGGCCCTGAATCAGGTGCAGGTGCAGATCTGGTCTCTGTCTCTGTAATTCCACCCTTTAAAAAATATGCGCTGTACTGTAACATCTGTGACACTATCCATATTTCATTCATATCAATCATCATTGTTGGTAATGCACCTATTCTTGTTGGTAATACACCTATTATGCCAGAGATTTTTCATCAATATTCCCAGGTTAAGAATACCACTACAGACTACAGCACCATCCTGCATGTTTGAAACAGTACTTAGCAGCTCCTGCTTCACATCCCACTGTACTGCCATGTTCTGTACTGAATCTACAGCTGAAACTAACCGCCTGCTGCTACTGCCAGCACGTCACACATTAGTAAACTGTTGGTCTCTACAATGCTCACCAGTTACACCTCGACTTCAACCATAAGAGCCTGTAGTAGTGGCAGGAGTTACTAACTCCCAGAGCTGCAGACATTTCTGTCCTCATAACCTCCCATAACTTTTTTGCAGTACATTGTAATGCCATTTTGATTAAGGAACGTGCCTCAACGGTTAATGAACAATGCTTTAGCCAATGGTCTGAACATGTGGAGATGCTGTGTACAGTTTTAACATGGTACACATGGTCTCACTCTAAACTTGGCAAAATGTGAATTTGGAAAAGCTACAGTTACCTATCTGGGGAATCAGGTGGGGCATGGTCAAGTTCGTACACTTGAAGCAAAGAGTTTCCTACACCCACCACTAGACAGGAGTTGCGTAGATTTTTGGGGAAGGTCAACATGACTGTCAATATGCTTTTAGAAATTCAAAGGCCAATGGGTGATATGTATATGCACGCATTTACCACCTTATTCTTCACGGTGGGAGCACTCGGGCGAATTTTCGGGCGAGAACGTCTATGGCTCAACAAACAGCCGTTCATGATCCAGCCTAACACTGCCTGCACCTCATATGGTCCATCATCTCTACTGTTCACCACTTTCCATGCGCCATTGCATTCACACAGTGAATCTTTGTCAAGCTGTGACATCCCCAAACAAGAGGTGTCAAAAGCCAGCAAATGGCTTGGGGTGTCATGACGAGGAAGATAAGGTCAAATCCGGATTGGTCTGTGGGAACTTTTTGGAAGTCAAATGTATAAAAGAGTTTTCTCTTGTGGACTGAGGCTGCTCTTCACTTCCTGCTCCATCAGGAGCTGGGAGGTTCTCCCCAGGGTTTCTGAGTCTTGCTTTCGCTATGCCTCTCTGCAGCTTGGTTTTTGGCTTTTTCCTCTCTTCCTCTATCCCTTTCTCCTTTATGTTGGGTTTCTCTGTAACATTGGTACCATTTTTACAAACAGGATTTACATGTAACAGCAATAGTAATCTACTGGTGTTAATAAACTAGAAACTATTCATTTTTGTAACCTCTATTGTGCCATACCTCTTTCATGCCAGTAATATCAGACGAGTGTTTTAAAATTAGAGGTGGTCATAGATTAATTTTCTTAATCTATATTAATCTCACTGTAATCTTGGAATTAATCTAGAGTAATCTTGTCACGACTACGGATTTACGGGGGAAGGAAGCGCAGAGGTTTGATATGCTGAGAAGGGTTTTTATTATTAAACAAACAATAAACACAAATAAAGAATGCCGCGGTGGCCAAAACGGGAAATAAAGGGGAATAAACTTAAACAAACCCGCAGGCGTGTGGTGATTGCCAGAACTCACAACATAACACATAAAGTCTAGTTCATGTAGAGTCCACGAAAATGTCGTCCCTTTCGAAGGGGCGGAAATCTAGGGGTTTTATGCACCGTCAGGATTGGCCACCGGTGTTGAGCACAGCTGCAGTCAATCCTGACAAATCTAGATTAATCTATATTAAAATGGCTCATTTGAATTCTGCCGAAGGCATTCAGAATATGTGCACTACCCAAATAATGACTAAAAGTAAGTCTTTGAGAACAGGTTTCTCAAGCCGGGTGGCGCATTAGACCAGGGGCTCATCTCCTGTTTCCAAAGTGCATCACAAACTGCTTGAGAAAGCTGTTCTAATTGGTGATGAAAATAAATTATGTTCAATAAGATGTACTTGTGTTTACCAACTGTTTATTCAGTTAAATAGCTGCATCCATGTTACCACGTCACGTTTGATGTGATAATTTCACAGTTCAAAGACTCGTTCTCGCCCCCTACAGTGCAATTCGGCTAGGTATACATCCGTGATAAAATATCAAGGTGAAAGTCATCATAGTGTAGCGGTTCTTCTTCTGCGTTGTGTAACTCTTTGATTTTGTTTCTTGAACCACAAATGATGAGCTGACACCCAAGAGATTGTCTGTGCAAAGTGTATTCTGTACAAAAAGCAAGGTCTCGTCAGAACATCGCGTCATACATCACGTCTTTCTGCACCTCTCTCTCTCACAACTCACGCCATGTGTCCAAGAGAACTGAACATTAACATAAAGCATTCACAATTTACAATACTGCATTCCTGTACAAAAAGCAAGGTTGCGTCAGAACATCGCGTCTTTCTGCACCTCTCTCTACAATATACAGTATTAAAAGAACATAAAATGCAAAATATTCCTAATATGTACATAAATTTAAATGAAAGAAATTACTTTTGGCACACAAACCCCACGCACCTCACAACTCATGCCATGTGTCCAAGAGAACTAAACCGGGTCTCAGAAACAAAATAAAAGTTTTTAGGAAATAAGACACTAAAAGACACAAGAAAGAAGAAATATACTTATAAATCTAGTGTAACCATTTAACTCCGGCACAATAGCTTGCGTAGTATAGATCCAGCTCCCAACCCAACTTTGTGAATAGATTAACGACCGATATTTTTTTTTTTTTCGCCCGATAAGAGTCTCACGTTAACGCAGCACATTAACGCCGATAACGGCCCACCACTATTTAAAATACAGGGCTTGTGTGTATTTCTTTACATTAGAAAAGAAAAATATAAGATAAAAATGATTTCCTTAGATATGTGAGACAGCTGACAACTAATTTCTTTTCAATCAAAATATATATTACATATAATAAATTAATCAATTATTTTCATAATGCTCTATCAACTGCATTTGCACCTTGAAAGTATTCTGTTATGGTGGTATCACAAGTGTTGACTGAAAGAGAAGCTGTAGGCCTGCAAATGTGGTGGTAGGTACGGTTACAACTTGCAATGGAGTTCAAAAGCTGAACAGCTCTTATCTGTGTTAGACTTAGGTTATCAGTTTGTTCATTGTTAGGTTCTGAACTTTGTTCAGAATTTATACATTTACACTGGTTTATAAAAAGCAAATATAAACACTGAGTTACATTAAAAAAACACATTCTCTTTGTGAGCACTTAGTATGATGAATGGATTTCTTTTTTATGAGAAAGAACCAATCATCTCATAAGCATGTTTGCACCAAAGTAGTCAACCATTAACTAAAGCCTCCATAAGATCTTATTTCCCAGAATATTTCTTCCACAGTGTTGATTTCATCGATGGACTACTGCTATGCATTCATGAGTGACCTCTAGTCTCTGCAATCTGACCACTGCCTAGGCATAGCCTGTCACGTACCAGAATAATCCAAATGGCTATGCTGGTGTTTTGGGTAGTCCACACCAGTGTCCTATTTATATTGTGTTGTTCCTGCTGAGCGGGGAGAAAATTTTACATACTCATAGTGGGGTGTCATTGGTGTGTTGTGCAATATGAGTTCTAGGTTCTTGCTGTAATGCATTGTGGGTATACATACGTAAAAAAAAAAAAAGAGAAACGTATTGAATATCTGAAGATTTGTTAAACGGCATCAACCATAATCTTTCAGTGTTCTACTCACACCCCTGTTACTTCCCTGGGTTTTTTGTGTCTGATTGTCTTTCTGTTGTTTTTGTGTGTGTGTGTGTGTGTGTGTGTGTGCTTTCTTTTTTTTTTTAAGCCCGGAAGGGGCAGGAGTGCTCTTCCCATGGGCTGGTGGCTAGTCTTCAGATGCCAGGAGGCCAGATAAGAGGAGGCCTGAAACAAGAAGACGGTAGCGTACTGCTCAGAGGGGAGAGATTGGAATTGTTGTTTGTTCATTGTGCTTTGTTATTTACTTTAATGTTGGCTCTTCCTTCTACGTGTACCCTCCTCTGCCAGTGTGTGTATTGGTATGTGCGTGGATTCCCCTTTGTTAGAGTGTCTGGCTCTGTGCCGGTGTTGTATATAGTTCGTGAGTGGTTGAGGGTTTAATGGTGGTGTGTAAAAAGCACTATTTGGATTGATTGCATACATCACATCCCGCACTGTAAATAAAACTTTTGTTGCACATTAGTCTGGCCCATGTGTCCCTCCTTGTCTCTGTTCATATTGTCATGATACATATTCATGATGCATAATATTTACCTACTTGGACCAAATTTCAGTCAATTCAGTCGGTTTCTGTACCAATGAGCCAGTGGTGGCATAGTGGGTTGTTCATGTCCAGCTACAGCCCTTTTTGAACAGAACATTTGGACATTTGGACATTTACCAGACGCCCTTATCCAGAGCGACTTACAATCAGTATTTACAGGGACAGTCTCCCTGGAGCAACTTAAGGTTAAGTGTCTTGCTCAGGGACACAATGGTAGTAAATGGGATTTGAACCCGGGTCTTCTGGTTCACAGGCGAGTGTGTTACCCACTAGGCTACTACCTACCAGAAATGGGTTTAAATCACATCACAGTACAGAATCAGCTCTGTTAACAGTTTTTAATGACATTCTCTTAACAAATGATTCTGGGAACTCTACATTACTTGTGCTTATCAATTTAATGGCAGCTTTTGCCTCACAATTATTAAAAGACCTACCAATCAGTGTCAGACAGCCGCCGTCAATCACTGTTTAAATCTTGTTTAAAAAAACTCACATCCTGGCTTTTAACCCAGTGTGAGGTGGTTCATATACAGTGTTCTTATGCAGTGTTTTATTTGCTTTCTTAGGCAGTCCTTTCTTAACTCTTTTACTATGTTGCCTTAAATGTTTAATTCAATTATTGAATTTAATTCAAATAGCTGCATGTTTTCTCTTTTACTCTGTTTTCTTTTTATTCTTTATTTTTAATTAACTTTTTGTCCATGTCTGTCCTGTTCCTGGTAATTAATTTCTTTGATTTAATGTACAGCATTATATGGAGGTGGTAGAGTATTCCCTAACCCCATCTGGTGGGACCATTCCCTTGCAACTAAAAGCCAAGAAGCTGGCCTCCACAATCTCATGTGACAGACACAGAGGCCAGACAGTTGTACTGACAATAGACCAATCTTGAATCTTGACAGAGGCTGGCCTCTCCCCTGGCTTCGCAGACAAACAGCTGCTCACATGACCGGAAAGCCTGAGTACGAAGCACATACGCCTGCAATGTTCAAAATGGGCAGAGCAGATGAAGGCACCTCTCCATGTCCGTCACAAAAGGTGGTAGAGGGAGGGAGGGCAGCTCGAATGGCAAAGAACTGAAAGACTTTGGCATATCTTCAGGCACATAGGCCAGATTTGTAATTTTAATCCTTGTTTACACTGCAGATCTTGATGCTCAATTATTATTTGTTGCCGATGTCTGATTTTTTTTACCTTCTTTTTACACGTTTTTGTTAATTGTGACCCATATCCAATTCACTTGTTTACACTTGCCACACAGTAGCCAAGATGGACGAATGTGAAAATATGCTTAATACTAGCTCTGCGATATATGCAAAGTTTGCCAAATAATACGATGACTTTGAGGCGGAGAAGAAGGAAAAGGGCAATTATTGCGCATATGCTTCAGTTATTATGGCCTCGACCATACAGAGGAATGTCTTGGTGCGTGAGAGATCTCAGGATTGGTGGGAGAATATTGTGGCGGGCTTTAGCGAGGAGCAGTGGGTCCAAAATTTTAGAATGATCAAGCCAACTTACGATTTGCTGTGTCAACGTTTTCATTTCTCTCTTACAACGACACAACATTTCGCCGGGCTATCCCTTTGCAGATGCGCGTCGGGGTTGCTCTGTGGTGGCTTGCAAAAGGTTCGGGCTATCTAACATTGGCTCATCTTTTTAGAATCAGCATATTCCTTTGCAGCCGAAATATCCTCAAAAAAAGATTTGTTTCTGTAGGAGCCTTTAATTTTAGCTTGAACTGACTATTCTCCCTACAGGCTAAGAAGGCATGTAACTTCAGCCATCGACCACTGCTCTGCACTTTCCTCCTCCATGTTTCTTCTGTTTGTTGTTGTTTGACATCATTAAACCAAAATGAAGTACTAAATTGTCACAGTTTTAATGACGTACAGAATGCAATGTCTACGAAAATCCGATCTGCCTATTTACAGTCGCATTGGCACATCTGATTTATATCTGATTTATTTCCACATATGAACGAGGCCTGAAATCGATCTCAAAATATTCAAATGCACGTGTTTACACTTTACACCATCATGGAACAGATCCGATCTGTCGCAAAAAATCGGGATTGGGTCACGTTTAACTGACAGTGTAAACGAGGCCTTAGTATCACCAGGTGCAAAGTGCATACACCTCAGGTGAGGTCACCCACTCGCATGGCTGATGTCCACGCCAGCAGCAATGCAGTTTTGTACGAAATGACCTTAACCATCAACCATCAATACCAACATGACAAACTAAAATAGCTGCCATATAAACCTTTATAGTTGAAAATGAGTGACCTTGCTCCAGCAGATCCTGCAGAAATGTTAGAATGCCCTCAGTGGAAAAGAGAAAAAAATAATAATAATCAATTTTGGAATAAGGTTATAACATACTGAGTTTCCACAGACTTTTGACACAGAAACATTAAATAATAATAATAATGTGCTGTAATCATTCTTTGTGCTTGTGCAGAGCTAGAACCACTCACTGTAAGTCAATCATGCATGCTCAGTGCACCATGCTTTTACAAGAATAAAAATATCCTGCATGTTGTATCATGATTTGTTATGCAGCATATTTGCACTTGGAGCAAAATAATTTCAAAATGAGCTAATGTTGAGTGCATCAGTATGTCTTATAATGTGCAAAGAGGCTTGTAAGACAGGGTTATATGGTTTTCTTTCAGAAGTTTGTGCTTGTCCTGTTAACATTTCTCCAAATTCGAATTCCTGTTTTATTGTCATGTGTACAGTGAAACTTAACTGAATGCCTATCTACAGTCAAAATGCATGATGCTGATCTTATGATACTCATAGGCATTGGAATTTTTTTGGATTTGTTGTCTCCCTTCCACTTTCCCTGTTAGGAGTTGCCACAGTAGATCAACAAGGGAGGTTCTCTGCATAAAGAATTTATGCCCCTCTTGATGCAGCCCTCCATATATACCTAAGTACCAGAAAATAAATGTTAATGTTAATTAAAACCTGATGCAACAAAGTCAAATGTTTAATTTAATACATTTAACATGGAATAATTCACACCAGCTTTATGCAAATTACAATAGGTACATCTATATAATGGCCAGGCCAGGGTCGGACGTCTGGACAGCCCGGACCTTAGTCTCCAGGGACCACCGGAGAGGACCTAACATGCAATGAGGTGGGAGAATGGGTTCGGGGTCAGAGGATAAGGAATCTGCAGCGTGCTGTCGGGACAGTGAGGGACGGTAAGATAGTTGGAAGTTGAATTGTTCGAAGAAAATGGCCTACCTCGCCTGACAGGGATTGAGTTGCTTGGAAGCTTTGATGGTGATTAGGTTTTGATGATTGGTCCAGACATCTTACTTGTGTTTGTGTCTTGCCTTTTCCTTATGTGTTTTTCACGCAAGTAGTAAAATCTGTTGGTGTTACAAGAAACGCTGTCTCAGAATAAAACAATGGTGATTTCACCAGCCTCCTTGCACTGCTCCGTAACTCTGCATGTTCTGGCTGCCATCTTCTGTCCATTTAAGGCAGCACCCTTTCCACCACATCTTCCACCCTCTTAAAATCCAAGAATAAGACCATATAGCAATTTGTGGCTGAGGCTCTTTACCGGCCGCGGCAGGGTTCTTTTTTTGGTTTTAAGAAGGATGTTGAGTTAAGGCCCTGCACTGACTACCACAGCATCAACAAGATAGCAATCAAGAAACAGACCCCCCTAACACTCACACCACCCTCAACGCACTCTCGGGTGTTGGATCTCTGCTCAGTTTGATCAGTTTCTTGGTACATGCAGTTTTTCTTTAGAATGTCTAATGACACACTTTTTCCCGGGCGCCTTTCATGCCTGCCCACTGCTCACAAAGGGTGATGGTTAAATGCAGAGGGCTCATTTAGTTGTGTGCCCCATGTGCTGTGTTTGCAGGTTTTTGACACAGACATTGAATAAATATGCTGTGCTTATTCTCTGTGGCTTCATAATGGTAAAACCCCTCACTGTAAGTTGGGTCATCTTTTTACAAGCAAATATAAAAAAAAAAATCTGCATGTTGTATCCTGACTTGCCATACCCATTTTTGCTGTGGCCCTTGAAGCAGAATACTTTCAAAATGAGCCAATGTTGAGTGTATGAATATTTTTGAGAAGTTGCACCGAGGGTTACAAAACAGGGTTATATCATTTTCATTGGGAAAAAATAATAAGACAGTAAATACATTGAAATTGAACACAAAAAATAAATAAATAAAATCAATAAATGATTCATAGGTTATGACATTATAAGATTACAAAGTAAAAAATTAAGAAGTATTTTATGTTTAACTAGTATTTGTAACGCGAACCGGGACCAGAACGAGAGAGACGTGTAGGAGGAAACGAGAGACCTCAGTGCGGTGGGACGCAGGGAGGCAGGTAAGTTCCTCCACGTTAATCTGCGAACGGGGACGGCACGAGCCGCAACACCACACTGATGTTGTCGTTCGCATATTAAGACACGATACAGGGCAGGACAGGGCGACAGGAAGGAGTTCGAGGGTCAGGAGAACAGAGAGGACAGGTACGGTCTTACTGGGTTGCAGGTTTTCGGGGCCGAGTCGAATGGCGTGCGTCATTCAATGACTGAGCAATTTGCAGCTGCTCTCCAGCCTAATATATAGGAGTCACGTTACCTCGTTTCCGTGTTACTCCCGGTCACATGACGAAATCATGTGACAGTACCCCCCCTCCAGGGCCGACCCCCGACGGCCCCGGAGCGGCGGCGGTACGCTGCCGGTACTCAGTCACCAGAGAAGGGTCCAGGATGAAACGACTCGGGATCCACGACCATTCTTCTGGTCCATAGCCGGTCCAATGCACCAGGTACTGGACCCCCCGACCTCTGCGGCGAGAGGCAATAATGCGCTCCACAGTGTAGGCGGGTCCCCCGTCGACGATGCGTGGCGGATCCGGAGCCGGAGGATGAAGCGAGGATCGGACAAAGGGTTTGAGTTTACTGACATGGAAGACAGGATGGACGCGGATGGCAGGAGGGAGTTGGAGACGGTATGTGAGGGGGTTGATCCGACTGAGGATCCGGAATGGTCCGATGTATCGAGGGGACAGTTTGTGTGACTCAGTCCTGAGACGTAGGTCTTTGGTGGACAGCCACACCCTTTGTCCCACTCGGAAGTGCAGTCGACGAGGGTGCCGGCGATCGTGCTGGGTGGACATCCTTCGGGAGGCGATGAGGAGGGCCGACCGCGCAGATTTCCAGGCCTTTTGGCAACCGCGGATCATCTGACGGGCCGAGGGGACCCCGCCTGCAGGCACCTGGTGCGTGAAGATGGGGGGCTGATATCCATGGCAGATCTCAAAGGGACTATGGCCGGTGGCGGAGGAGACTTGCAGGTTGTGGGCCAGCTCCGCCCACAGGAGAAACCCGGGCCAGGTGCGTTCTGACGCAAAGCACCGCAGGTATCGTCCCAGCTGTTGGTTGGCCCTCTCCACCTGACCGTTGGTCTGGGGATGGTAGCCAGAGGAGAGGCTGCAGGTCGATCCAATAAGGCGACAGAACGCCTTCCACACAGCTGAGACGAATTGGGGTCCCCGATCAGAGACGATGTCTTGGGGGAACCCATGGAGGCAGACCACGTGTTGAAGCACGAGGTCAGCGGTTGTGGCAGAGGACGGTAGGCCGGGCAGGACGACCAAGTGGACCGCTTTGGAGAAACGATCCACTATGGTCAGGATGGTGGTCATACCACTAGCTTCAGGGAGGCCGGTGATGAAGTCCAAGGCGAGGTGGGTCCAGGGGCGATGAGGAATGGGAAGGGGACGCAGGGGCCCAGCAGCCGGAGTGTTGGGAGTCTTAGCCCGGGCGCAGACGTCACAGGCATCCACGTAGGCCTGTACGTCCCGCCGTACTGAAGGCCACCAGAATGCTCGGCGAATGAAGGAGAGGGTCCGTTGGCGTCCTGGATGGCCTGAGAGGACGGAGGAATGGCCCCAATGCAGTACATCAGGCCGGCAGGTATTTGGGACGTACAGGCACCCGGGTGGGGTGTTGTCTGGGCCAGGGTCGGATGCCTGGGCCGCCCGGACCTTCGTCTCGAGGGACCACCGGAGAGGGCCTAGGATGCGATGAGGAGGAAGGACGGGTTCGGGGTCAGAGGATGGTGAGTCTGGGGCGTGTTGACGGGAAAGAGCATCGGCCTTTTGATTTTTGGATCCGGGACGGTAGGAGAGTTGAAAGTTGAATTGCTCGAAAAATAATGCCCACCTCGCCTGGCGGGGATTCAGTTGTTTGGTAGCTTTGATTGATATGAGGTTTTGGTGATCGGTCCAGACCAGAAAGGGGGTGTCACTGCCTGGCAGCCAGTGCCGCCACTCCTCGAGGGCCCACCTGACTGCCAGCAGCTCACGGTCCCCCACCCCGTATCGCCGCTGTGCAGGGGTGAACTTCCGCGAGAAGAAGCAACACGGGTGCAATTTCCGGTCCGGACCGCGTTGAGAGAGGACGGCGCCAGCACCCACCTCTGACGCGTCCACTTCTACAACAAACGGAAGGGTAGGATCTGGGTGTTGAAGAATGGGAGCGGTGGTGAAATGACGACACAAAGATTGAAACGCTTGAATGGCCTCATCGCGGGAGCCTGATTTGTCTTGCATAACAGATGTCTGCAGGGGGAAGTGTGACATTCCTGTGTCGATGGTTGAGGGTGAAGATTCGACACCCCGGTTTTTACATGCCTTTTGTCCGACATCAACGTGCGAAGTATCAGCCGTCAGGACCGCCCACCCTCTTTGTCTTCACCAAATGGGAGGCACCGGGGGCGTGACATCAGAAACAACAGGTTCTGATTGGTCAGTGACAACTTCCTGTAGGCCAGTGACAACTTCCTGTAGGACAGTGACAACTTCCTGTAGGCCAGGGGTATAAAGGTCTGCGCACATGTGGAAAAGGAGGCCTCTGAGCTATCTTGCTCAGGGGGGTTTTTCCCTCAGAAGCCGGAAGGCTTCTGGGGCTTTTATCTTCCCTTCTCTTTCTCTTCTCCCTCTTTACCCTTTCTTCTCATGTTTACTTTCTCTGTAACCTTGGTACCTTTTTACATTCAATATTCACATGTAACTACAATAATTATTTACCGATGTTAATAAATTAGAAACTGTTCATTTTTAACCTCTGTTGTGCCATGCCTCTTTCTGCCAGGTAACATCAAATTGGAGTGGTTGAATACAGTGCTTTGTGTGGAGGGAGAAAGAGTTTTTTCTACACGCTCTATTCTCTTCTCCTCGCCACATGGTCTTCATGTGTGTGGTTTTTTACAGAATGGAATGACAAGGGATTCAAAATGACCAGTGGGGGTGATGAAGGCGGTTTTCCACTCGTCGCCCTCTCGGATACGAATCAGATTGTAGGCCGACCTGAGATCCAACTTCGTGAAGTATTTCGCTCCCGAGAGGGCGTCAAGGGCGGTGTTGGTTAAAGGTAAAGGTGTTCGATTTTTGACTGTGATTTTATTGAGTCCACGATAGTCCACACACGTTCGCAGGCCACCATCCTTCTTGGTCACAAAGAAGAACCCTGCCGCGGCCGGGGAAGTCGATGGGCGGATGGTGCCCTTTTGAAGCGCCTCTGCCACAAACCGCTCCATGGCCAATTGCTCTGCCTTCGAGAGGGAGTAGAGATGTCCTTTCGGGGGAGTGGTTCCTGGCAGCAGGTCAATGGCCATGTCGCCTGGTCGGTGGGGAGGCAGCTGGGCAGCTTTGGCTGGACTGAAGACGGCGACTAGATCGTGATAGCAGGAGGGGACATGGTCTAGGACAAGACGGGTCGGTTCTGAGTTCGAGGAGGCAGACGGGGAGGGCTGTGGCAGAAGGTAATGGCGATGGCAGTGCGCTCCCCACTCCAACACCACGCCCGATGACCAGGAAAGGTGGGGTTCATGGAGGGACAGCCAGGGGAACCCGAGGAGGAGTGGTGAGGTGATAATATTGGTCATAAAAAACTGGATCTTCTCCACATGCGAGTCGAGCCGGAGATGAAGAGGGACCGTGCGGTGAATGATGGGTCCTGCGGAGATAGGATGACCATCCACGGAGGTGATTGTGAGAGGACTTGGGAGGAGTTCCAGGGGAATGTGATGTTGTCGGATGAAGGAGTGGTCTATGAAATTTCCAGCCGCCCCGGAATCCACAAAGGCTGTGGTGGAGATGACTCGCTGATTACATTCCAGGACGGCCGGGAGAGTGAGTCGGGAGGTCGGTGGCATCAGATGTGGAGGAAGGGGCCTAGCTGGCCGCGCCGTGCTGATCTGCTGGGCGTCCTGTTTCCCCGGACGAATAGGGCAGGTCAGGCGGATGTGTGAGGGGGAAGCGCAGTATGCACACAAACCCTCCCGAAAACGCCGTTGCTTCTCTTCAGGCGTGAGGGTTGTCCGTCCCAGCTGCATGGGTTCCCCCCTATGGTCTGGAGGAGTGACGGTGGGCGGAAGTGGTGATAGAGGCGGTCGAGGGGTCTGATGCAGGGTCGGAGTGGGGGCCGCAGTTTTCGGGAGTGCCAGCAGGTGGCGATCAATCCGCATCGCGAGTTGTATGAGGGCCTCATACGTTGCTGGCATCTCCCGGCTGACCATCTCACCACGAATTCGTGGGGCCAGTCCCTCATAGTACATCATCCGGAGGGCGTGGTCGCCCAGAGGAGTCTTTGCAGCCAGGGTCCGGAATCTGGCGGTAAACTGGCTGACTGATGAGGAACCCTGGCGCAGATGGTACAGCTGTGACGCGACGTCTTCCACACCGTCCGGATGACAGAAGGTGATTTTTAATTCCTCCACGAATTCGGCATATGAGAGAGACGCAGAACTGGGGGAACTAATTCGCGCAGCCGCCCACTCTGCTGCGGAACCACCGAGCCGGGTTAGGAGTAAGGCGATTCGGGACCGGGCACTGGGGTAGCGGCTAGGCTGCAGCTCGAAAATCAACGAGAGAGCGGTGAGGAGCA
This sequence comes from Denticeps clupeoides, assembly GCF_900700375.1. Lineage (NCBI taxonomy): Eukaryota > Metazoa > Chordata > Actinopteri > Clupeiformes > Denticipitidae > Denticeps > Denticeps clupeoides. Next base: position 30,948 of record NW_021629877.1, read on the forward strand.
CCTCGCCGCTCCCCTCGGTCCCGTTCCAGCGCTCCGGGAGCGGCAAACTGGGTTCGGGAACCGCGGGGGGGCGAGGGCTCTGCGCCGCACTCGCCGCTTCATGGTCTCGGTGCGCGGCAGTCATCTCATGAACGCGCTGCCGCAGGAAGCGAACCTCCTGCGACAGACTTCCAAAAAGATTCTCCTGCCGCGCTATTCGATCGCATAAAGCAGCGAGTTGTGAAGCGCGTAGTTGGGGCTCTGTCATTCTGTAACGCGAACCGGGACCAGAACGAGAGAGACGTGTAGGAGGAAACGAGAGACCTCAGTGCGGTGGGACGCAGGGAGGCAGGTAAGTTCCTCCACGTTAATCTGCGAACGGGGACGGCGCAAGCCGCAACACCACACTGATGTTGTCGTTCGCGTATTAAGACACGATACAGGGCAGGACAGGGCGACAGGAAGGAGTTCGAGGGTCAGGAGAACAGAGAGGACAGGTACGGTCTTACTGGGAGCGGGTTTTCGGAGCCGAGTCGAATGGCGTGCGTCATTCAATGACTGAGCAATTTGCAGCTGCTCTCCAGCCTAATATATAGGAGTCACGTTACCTCGTTTCCGTGTTACTCCCGGTCACATGACGAAATCATGTGACAGTATTAAGTTTGCAGTGTATATGATATAGTTATAATGCTTTATTTTCTTGACTCCTCCTGCCATCTTAAATGTCCTCTTCTTGGTATTCAGCCAAGATCGAGTTACCAGCCTGGCACCTGTATTCCCCGTATTCAGTCGAAGAGCTGTAGCCTGACTGGATCGTTATCTTGACTGGAAGCTTCACATCCACCTCTTTTCTCACAACATTCACAGTGAGCTTAGTGTGTGGATGAATGGTGGCTGGTAGGGAAATCTTCACACCCTTCTTTTCCGTCTTGGTGTTGCTGCTCCCCTTCTCCACAGTGAAAGTGTTACTCACAGACACATTGACTTCTTACTTCACTAAACCAATATCAAACCCAAATGACATTCCCACACTTATCTGTGTAGCATTGCTGAAGTTGAAGCTCTCAGTAACAGAACCTTCATACTCCCAACTGAGCTTAGAGGAGAAGGTCTGCTCACGTTTTCCACAATTCAAACAACAGATGGAGTCAATGACGACTGATTTGGTGTTTTCCTCCTTTTTGTCCCAGAGGAGCTCTGCTCTTATCTTTGGTCTCCCAGGTTTAATGGGACGAACCCAAGACACTTGGGACGTAGTTGTCCAACTCTGGCCACAATTGAACCTCCACCTCTGTTTAAATGCTCATAGAGGACACATGCTCCTCTGTCCACTCGGCAGGAAGAAATCATATCATTGAAACTGCCAAAACATATGTTGGTCTCGCAGTTGAGGGTAATACTCTTACCCCCATAGTGTGGATGTTCATACAACATTATCTGAGGATTTGTCAGATTCTCTTTCACTTTTTCCATTGAAGAAATGGCATCATGCCACTCCACTGTTGGATATTCACCCTCCTCATAGAAGATGTATTCACCCCGATAGACCGGCTTAGGCCTGTAAATTTAAGATTCTCGTACACAAAGATCTTGTTTACAGGATTTCAAGCCATTCCTGTACTCCTGAAGGTTGTGCAAGAGATGAGAGCAAAAGTATGTGTGTGAAGAATTCCTGCTTTTTTCATGAATTTTGAATAAAGCAAAGAAAACTTTAAGGGATCACTTTTGGGATCCAAGGGTTGCTACAGCAGCCTTGGACTCGCCAGGTTTTAATCACCCCAACTTGCTGCTCGATGGAACTCTTTATATGTTGGTTTTCTCCTTCACACTTTTGTCCTGCATTTTTGATGTCTCACTGTCCATGATGCTTTTCTGTTTCAGTGTTCGTTTGCTTTCTTTGTTTTCAGTTTATTCGCACTTAAATCACAATTTTCTTTGTCAGGCATTTGCACCTCCTTCACACGCCATGGCATAGTTATTAGACAAAAGATTAAATATACCAAAAGCACCAAAGACAGAACATAGGGAGTTTTTTGTAATTGTAAAACATGGCATTCATGTTCGGCAAGCATATAGATTTGGAAAACTAACCAGTCTGGAAATCATTTATGCATATCCCAATTTTAGTATCATGGTTCTGCCACGTCAACAGGTGGCATGCAGGGTCCCCGCAGACTGCGTGCTGCTGCAGCAGCCGCAGAGAAACACAAATAAGAATGGGGCGTTATAAATTGTGCTTGGTGGCCCCATTCATTTTTGAGGTCCAGGCTCCTGCCTGGTGTCATGTTTGCACTCTGCATGTAATAAATGTGAAAAAATTACAAACATCTTCTGGCGCATCCTTAGCAAGCTTTAAATACATAGAAAACTAAATTGTCATGTACAGACAGAAGGCCAGGAGAGAACTCTGAGGTCTCTGACTTGAGGCTTTTCCCCCATATTTTAAAAGTGCATAACTTCATTGTGGTGAAGATACAATTTTCCATTTAAAATTTAAAATCCTTAAAAATGAAGAATGGTCATACTGCTTTCCCACTTCAAGCACTGCCTTTTACTGCCATCTTCTGGTTCCTGTTTGACGTTTTTTAACATGGAATAATCAGGCTGTACTTGCTGAATAAGAGATTTTTGTGCGATTTCTAAATCATTGCAAAATCACTGTTGATGTCAACTAGGTCTTCTAGTATTCTGCTATATTTCGCTATCATGAGAGAAGGACTGAGGACCCCAAATCTCAAAAGAGATTTGATGAAACACATGGGCTAACAGGCTGACAATCGCAGTTTACCTGAAGAATTGACCAGGATGTGAGCCCCAGCAAGTTCTTAATAGGCTGTGTGAAGGTGCAGGGCACTGCAGAGGCTGATTTTAAGTGAAGTGAAAGTGAAGTGATTGTCATTGTGATACACAGCACACAGTGCACAAAAGATAGTGCAAGTACTGAGAGATAATAATAACCATTTGGCTAATATAAAATGCAAAAACGTTAAATGTAAGCATACATTCAATGTTTTATTTTTTAATACATTCTGACAGGTTGTGATTTCAGTTTTAGCAGCTGTAAATGTCAATTCCACAATTAATACAGAAAATGTGTAATTGCTCTCGCTTTTTCATAAACCTTTATGATGTGAAACATCATAGAAAATTCAAAAATTGCAAGACAAGAGAAAGAGAAGCAGTTTGCCGTAATTTGCTGTATTGTGTCTGCTGAATTCAATTAAATGCAAGCAGGTGAAGCAGGTCGATCAGGACACAGAAGAAACAGGTGGGGAAGTTAATCACAAAAATGAGACTATGATGCCACCTTGTGGGCCAGAAGTTGTCTCTATGCCTATTCCCACAACTTGAAGCAATGGCTCATAATATAGACAGAAAACATACAAGAAGTATCTGCAATATTATGACATGAAATTCATTAATAAATCATTGACACGTCAGAGAAGTGTAATTTATGAATTAATATTTTTTCTCAAAATATTTCGCCTCATTTGGTCAAGAGAGGTTTATCAATAACACAATATACACAGTATATATTGTCCGTTTCTGCCATCCTCTGGCTGTACCACATAGCTCTGCATGATAGACTCTGGCTATGTGTCCTGGCCCCCTAAAACAATAACATGCGACACTCACATTTGTGGTGACATTTCTTTGTGCTGGTGGGGCCGCAGGTGGGGAAGCAGGAGGGGAAGCCTCCTGCAGGAGGGGGGTTGAGAGCCAGTAGTGAAAAACTATGGTATTGAATCTAATTGTAACATAATTCAATCAGGTAAGGTTTGAGCATGTCATGGATGTAGGTATTTTTTTATTTTACAAATGACACTTATGTAAATGGCAATAAATGTCTAATGCCGTTTTCATACAGTGCTCTTTTTCATTTGATGTCTCTTCAGCCAACAGAAAGAAGGCAGACGCTCGCCAGACTGGGGGAGGCCCTGCGCCACCACCACTCACAAATGCTGAGGAGATGGCCCTGAGTCTGAACTCTGGAAGGCCAGTGGCTGAGGGAATTCCTGTAGGGTGTTCATCAGAGCCAGTCACTCCCCAGGACACAAATGTAAGAGGGCTGCACACACCCACACCCATACACACACACACACACACATATATAAAATGTACTTATTTTCTTTCATTTTTGGATTGGTCTCAAAAGATTCTGATGGCAATGTCTGCCTTTTGCGGATCCTCCTGTCTTAACAGAAACCCAGGCAGTTGTAAGTGTCCTAATTTCTGGTGTATTGAGTTGGGTACGTAATATTATAAAGTGTGCTAAACCAAATGCTCATCTTCTCAGGATGTAGGGGATGAGGACACCATTTCTGCTGATCCAGAGAGCACAGTTCAGTGATGTACCGTAAACGCCAGAGTTTAATTAAATGGAAGTCATGTACAACATAATGTAACCCTAATCTACTGTATTTTCAGTTACCAGTAAAGAAGTTATATAGAATGCATCTGCTTAAACAAATAGAAAAAAACAATCGACAGGTCCTAAAATCGAGATTCTGAAACACAAGCTACAGTTAAGGTGTGTATTGTGATTAGTGGATTATATAAAAGTTTGGAAAGAATATAGAATTTTAACAGTTGCTTTTTAATTTGTAGGGAATAAAGACCAAATAAATTGTTGTGACCTATTTTTTCTTTAATTTTCTTTTTTGTGGTGGTGGCTGAATTAATCAGAGAATGAATAGTTGCTTATATGGTCTTGGACCACGCTTCTATCCTGGAAATCTGCAGTGTGGATGGGGTCTTCCCCTGGGTCATGTATGTGTAGGGCAGGCTGTTGTTCCCCTTTAAAAATGGCAATATTATGGAGAACTACACATGCCACATTGATGCCGCAGGCCCTCTCAGGGGTGACCCTGAGGTGACGTAGGCACTGGCACTGCCTCTAGTTTTACTATGTGCCACACTGAATCAATGCTGTGGTGCTTGTTCAGGCTCTGGGTAAGGGGTTACCAGTGTAGGCTGGCATGGGTTGCCCCTATCCCCCAGTAGAAAGCAGTCAACTGCTTTAAAAGCAGCTGTAAAAAAAGTTTACATTGGTTTAGTGCTGCATTGAAGTGCCCAAGTGTGTAATGCATACATTTACTTACCACTGCTTAGGGTAGACTCACAATATATATTCGTGAGTCATTAACAGAGCCGATCCACTTGGCCTCAATATTGGTGATAATATGTGCAGCATCACATATGATCTTCACAGTGGAAAGAATAAGATATGAGATATAGTATTGCTATATGGTATTTCACCATTCTAAACTGCATGTAACTCAGTGTACCTCCACATTAATACTGTGGATTGACTTTCTGTTAACATAGTATGCCTCATTTTCACTTGGTGCAAAGATAGGAAAGATATGCGTGCCATCAATGCATCCAACCACATTGGGAAATCCTGAAGGTAATTTTGAATATTAGGTTACTTTCAGAGGGCACAGCAAAATTTCATTAACTGAACATATATATTTTTTCATATTAAAAACATTTGAACACTACAGACCAGCAATTCTGTAAAATTCCTCTTTGATGACTCCCAGGGGTTTGTGGCCAGGAAACACTACACAAATGTGCAGCGTTTCAGAGCGAAGCACACTTTCTGTACAGCTCTGCATACAGTGGCCTTACTAATATGCTCCGCATACCCGATATTCTACAGTAAGCTTCCATTAGTTTAGAGAATAAAACAGGTTCCTGACCAGGTTAGGTTCACAGAGTAAGTTACCACGGTAACTGACTCTGGGTAAAAGTTACCTCTCTTTCAGAAACAGGCTTGACTTACCCTGCTTTCTCGAGTTTGACAAACCTGCCACTTTGAAACGGAAAAACCAGAGTTTCTCTCATTTCAGGCTTAACATTTTTCACTTGTAACCTCCTTTCTGAAACAGGCCCCTGGTGTGTTAAACCACTGGTGACTCATTTTAAATGAAAACGAGGCTTTTCTTTCTTTTTGTTGTTTTAGTCACTGAGTTCTGAGAAAAACCTGAACTCTTCTGAAATTTGTGAAGACAATAATGCTTCTGATGTCTAAAAAGAGAACACATTCCAGAAATTAGATGTTTGTTTTCATTTCTTTAATCTGTATATACATATGTGTTATTTTATTCCATAATATATCACTCTGATCTCATGATTCTCATAGGTATTGCAAATCTGCTTATCCAGAATATACATAATTATTGTGTATTGTCTGTTCATAGTCTCCCTTTGATATCTCCTGTTATGGGAGATCACTGCTGATCAACTTGTGTGGTTGTCTGCATGAATAGAGTTTTTTTATGCTGGATGCCTCTCCTGATGCAGCCCTCCCTGTTTACCGTGGCCTCGGACCAGCATGAACAAATGCACAGTAACAGGCATCCCCAGTGGCATGTGATTGCATGTGGATAAAATAATTGTTTTGCTGGACCTTAGTTAATGCATAACTACAAGAAATTAACATTTGATGCATCAAAGAAAAAATGCTTAGTTTAATAATGCTAATCATTTAATAATAATTGCCACAATGACAATCACTTCACTTGTACTAATAAATTTAGGTTAACATATAGGAAAAATCACACCAGCTTTATGTAAATCACAAGAGGTACACCAATATATAAAGACTGACAGACTTACATTTTAAGCATTTTAGTTATGGAAAAATGAAATCAAGAAATGCTCTATAGGTTATGGCGTATAAGATTACAAAGTAAAAATTAAGTTTATTATTAGTAAGTAGTATTTAGTTTGCTGTCTATATGATATGGTTATAATTCTTTTTTTTTTTTTTTTTACTTAAGCCTTAAATGTCCTCTTCTTGGTATTCAGCCAAGATCGAGTTTCCAGCCTGGCACCTGTATTCCCCGTATTCAGTCGAAGAGCTATAGCCTGACTGGATCGTTATCTTGACTGGAACCTTCACATCAACCTCTTTTCTCACAACATTCACAGTGAGCTTGGTGTGTGGATGAATGGTGGCTGGTATGGAAATCTTCACACCCTTCTTTTCCGTCTTGGTGTTGCTGCTCCCCTTCTCCACAGTGAAAGTGTTACTCACAGACACATTGACCTCTGATTTCACTATACCAATATCAAACCCAAATGACATCCCCACAGTTATCTGTGTAGCATTGCTGAAGTTGAAGCTCTCGGTGACAGAACCTTCATACTCCCGACTGAGCTCAGAGGAGAAGGTCTGCTCATGTTTTCCACGATTCACACCACATATGGAGTCAATGACGACTGATTTGGTGTTTTCTTCTTTCTTGTCCCAGATGAGCTCTGCTGTTATCTTGGGTCTCCCAGGTTTAAGAGGACGAACCCAAGACACTTGGTTGTCAATCCAGCCTATGCTTGGAAATTTTCTTCCAGCTCTGACCAGAATTGAACGACCACCTCTGTTTGGATGCTCATAGAGGACCCATGCTCCTCTGTCCACTCGGCAGGAAGAAATCATATCATTGAAACTGCCAAAACATAAGTTGGTCTCACAGTTGAGGGTAATGCTCCTACCCCCATAGTTTTGATTCTCATACAGTGTGATCTGAGGATTTGTCAGATCTTCTTTCACCTGTTCCAGTGAAGAAATTGCATCATGCCACACCACTGATCGACATTCACCCTCCTCAAAGTAGAACATGGCACCCTGACAGTGGGGGTGTTCGTATAACACCCATGGCTGCCCTATGACCTTCACAGAGGAGATACAGTCATTAAAACTAACATCCCGAAGGTCTGGACAATACTCAGTGAACTCCCGGCTCACTCCTTGAAAGTCAGGATGCTCGTACACAAAAATCTTGTTTACAGGATTTGAAGCCATTCCCGTACTCCTGAAGGTTGTGCAAGAGGTGAGAGCAAAAGTGTGTGTGTGAAGAATTCCTGCTGTATTTGTAGTGATCTTAGAGTGGGCTGAACTGCACAGAGCCAATCATCTTGTTTAGGAGGGTCTACCAGGTGTGCATTTTTTTCTGCACATTTCCTGATCAAAGCTGATGCCTTAGCTGCTCATAAAATTCAAAAGATATTTGTTTATTACTATTAATATCTTTTTTATTTCATATCTCGAGTTTGGTGGGTCCACCTGAGGTGGGCTATTTAACATCAGGTCTTTTCTGTTTTAATAGCTGTAATTTTCTGTCATTCATACAAGGGATCATTGTTGATCATGTCATCTCCTGGCCCACAGGGGGCACTGCATTTACATTTAAATTTAAATTTACATTTACTGCATTGCTCAAGAGACCAATGACCCAGAACTGAAACAAAACAGTTCATCATCCAATATTAAGTCCTGGAAGCCATGTTGGACGCTGCCCAAAAATTCTGTGTTTTATAAAAAAAATTACATTTGAATGCGAAAAGAGTTGTCCTTTAACGTTTAATAATTTATTGGGGTTGTCAGTCTAAATATTTTAAATAATTACTGACAGGATTAATGACATACTATTAATAACACAATTATTTTAGTTTGAAATGGTTTTATATAGTTTTTATAGTGTGTTCAGTTGGGAGGAATATATGATTCTGATGACACAACCCAAAATGCTGAAAAATGTATTATGGCAAGGATGAATTTGGCGTAAGTGTCATAGGCCAAACCCAAAGATATAAAATAAAGGAAGCACAGCCATGTTAAAGTTAATTTGTTCTAACAAATTAAATATATATCTATACATGAGGCTTTCGTTCAGCACCTAACAATCAACTTGAAATGTGTGCTAATTGAAACAGTAGACATCTATAAAATCACCCTTAATGTACACTTCTTAACCTCCACCAACAAATTGTTGAAGTTGAACTTTATTTTAATTTCAGCTATATACGTGTTAGATGATACAAAGTGAAACAAATGATAATTTCTCCGGAACCTGGTGCTACCTGTAACATTTGAAGAATTAAAAAGTTTCATAGTGACATAAAGTGCACATGTGTGATACAGACAAACTGTGCTAGATAAAGTGCCAAGAGGGGACACAGGCAGTGCAAGAGTAGCTTTTAACTAAAACATGTAGACAACAATGAGACAGACAGCGCAAATAAATGTGCAAAGTAAATTAGTGCAAACATTGCATTTTGAACGGTGCGTTAATAGATAATATTACAGATGGATAATATCACTCAATATAACAGAGGTAGTGTGTGTGTCAGTGTCAAAAGTTCCTGTGTGTTCAGGTGTCTGACGGCCTGTGGGATGAAGCTGTTGCACAGACTGGCAGTGACTTCCCAAATGCTTCAGTTCCTTTTCCCAGATGGCAGGAGGGTGAAGAGTGCATGTGAGGAGTGTGTAGAATCGTTCACAATGCTGGCAGCTTTCCTGATGTGTGTGTGTGGTAAATATCCATTATGGAGAGACTCTGATTATCTTCTCAGCTGTTCTCACTATCCACCGTAAGTTCCCAAACCAGACAGGGATGGAGCTGGTTAGAATGCTCTGAAGAGTCCCTCTGTAGAAGGTGGTGTGGATGGGTGGTGGGGGATGGGTTTTCCTCAGCCTCCACAGGAAGTAAAGATGCTGCAGGGCTTTCTTGGCTGTTGAGCTGGTGTTGAGAGTCCAGTTCTCCTCTAGATGAACACAGAGGAACTTTGTGTTCTTGACTATCTCCACACAAGGTCCATCGATGTTCAGTGGTGAGTGGTCCCTCCGTTGTCTTCTGAAGTCAACAATCATCTCCTTTGTTATGCCCACGTTCAGAAATAGATTGTTGTCCATCAGTCGTTGCACCTCCTCTCTTTATGCTGACTCATTGTTCTTGCTAATGTGACCCACCACGGTTGTCATCGGCAAGCTTGATGTGGTTGGAGCTGTGCATCACTGCACAGTTGTGGGTCAACAGGGTGAACAGCATTGGACTGAGCACACAGCCCTGAGGAGCATCAGTGCGTAGTGAGGTGGTGCTGGAGACGCTGTTCTTGATCCGAACAGACTGAGGTCTCTCAGTTAACAAGTCCAAGATCCAGGGGTCATTGTCACAGTTTTTAGTCCTGTTTCAGTCCAGTTCACATACCTGTGGATGACTTCTTGTTTGATCATGTGGTGATGGACTTGAAGACTGTAATGTCATCAGTGCATTTGCTGATGTAGCTGTTCACTGATGTCGTGTACGCCTACAAGTTGATGATGTTGTCACCGTTGGTTGCAGCGTCTCTAAACATTGGCAAGGTTTGCAGTACGAGAGGAAGCAGAGAGAGCTGGCATTACCATGGCATAGCTGTACTGGAACTTGGTGGGTAGTAGAGGCAGCATGAGTCAGTGGAGCACCAAACAGGTCCATCCAAGGACGAGGCAGGGACAGAGACGGAGTGAAAGGTCAGCAACATCAGATGTGAAAAAAAGGGCATACAAGGTCAACTCGAAAAAAGGAGTCAGGAGCAGGTGGATGGCATGGAGCATTTTCATTTTTGAGCACCGCCTTCGCATTAGCGCTGGGTGGAATGTACACTTTGATAATGAAAAGTGAGGTGAATTCCCTTGGTAGATAAAAAGGTCTGCATATCAGTCACAAAGTCCACCAGCGATGCACAGAGTTCTGGCATCATTCTGGCACCGCCGCCGCGGGCCGCACAACGCCGCATTCCTGTCGGCACAAAATGCTGTAAGCTGAGCTGAGCCACATCTCAGTAAAATCAATGACGCAGCACTCTCTATATTCCGCTGTAGATTGATGTAGTCCAGTTTATTGTTCAGGGAAGAGACATTGGATAATAGGACGGACTGGAGAGCCGGTTGACTGGGATCAGCTCTTAGACTAGCATGCAGTTGTCCTTGAAAGTCCGGAAAGTCAATCTGTAGGTCAGAATGATGAAGATGGAAGAATTGTTTCTGATAGACATGGTCCTTGTTTTCCTGATGTCCATGTGTCTTTTTCTGGTGTACAAAAAAGCACCATTGCGAGCTGTTGCGCCATCGTCTTACCGGAAACAGGCCAACAGGCTAAAAATCACCCCCCCATAGAGGTAAAAAGAAATTAATTCACAGCTACACTGTTTAAGGTCCGTTACAGATCTGATTTTTGTCTTTTTTTTTTTTTTTTTTTTTTTAAACTTTGTTTATTAGAATTAGAGCATAGGCAATAGCAATATTCTCAGAAGGTTACAAAAGAAAACAGCTCAATCTGATTTTTGTCTTAATGGACCATGCTGCTGTCTTCTTATGCCTGTTTAAAAACGGAGGCCAAAACAAGGTTGCACAGTGGACTGAAGACTGGGAAAAAGGAAGTGTAATGTCACGGGGAGAGCAGCCAATGCACAGGACCCAGATGCAGTTTTGTCAAAGACTAAAATTTATTCACAAAACAAATATAACTTTCAACAGAACCACTCAGCCACATTACCAGTTGAAATTCAGACAGTCATTAACGGGTGTACCAGAGTTTTAAAGGTGTGTGAGCAGACTGTGCACAGGTGTGGTGCATGGAGTAGGATTAGATGCATGGGGTCCTCAGATTAGATGCTCAATCCAATAGTGCAAGTGATCTGGTGCAAGGATGTATGGCAAGTGTGAGTGGTGCAGTAGCATGAAGCTGCAGGGAATCTCAATAACACTGTATTAGCCCCCTCCAGATTACCCAGGGAGCTGTTTCTCGCCTTCTTGTCCTGTGTTGGCGCAGAAAAATTTAATATGGAGAAGAGGTCAAAAGCACACCGCACATATGGGTGTGGGTCCTCCTCGGACGTCCCAGAGACAGAAAACACGAGCAGCACCTCCCATGGAATTGGTGGCAAAAGTTTGTTTTATTTAGGTTGATATTATTTAAAATATTTAACATGGTTTTTTTTTCGTTTTTTTTTTATTGAAGTGATTAAATGAAATACATGGTGCACACAATGAATTGTGTCCTCTGAAAACCCACAATTTTGATAGAGCATACCCTTGTTGGTTTTATCTTTGTTAGCTGTTTTTACTTTGTAGCACTTAGCAGATTTGGTTGAATGGAAAGTAGAACCACTGGGGGCTTAACAGAGGTCCTGGAGGTGTACATGACAGTTGACTGGAGGTGCACATGACAGGCCCCTTCTGTTCATCTACTGTCTCTGCCCTTCATGCAGAATCCTCTGTTGACCAGACAAGAAGCCTGCCATTACCTTGCTGTGTTGTAATCTGTCCCAGTGGCTCTTGTCCATGTGGTTCCTGTGCTGGTGGTGGCCACTTGAAATGATTCTCTCAGCGACAAAGAATGAATGACCCCAGATGTTATTGACAATTTAATTTATCTACTGCTGTGCTAATTTTTGATGCTTTATCTCTGTATCTCACAATGAAAAGAGTAAACCAACCTAAACAGGATAAAATTGAAGGAATCTGTCACACCTAATATTTTAGCATATTGTAAAGGTATATTTATAACTTAAAACTATATTTTTTTCAGTGTACTTCCAGCAGCTGAGTCTGCCTCTGTGGCTCTCTTTCCTAAGTACACTGAACAAACAGATAAATGCAACAACTTTTGCTCCCGTTTTCCATGAGCTGAACTCCAAGATCTCAAACATTTTCTTCACACACAAAAGATCCATAAATCTCAAATATTGTTCTCAAATATTGAAATCTGTTAGTGAGCACTTCTCCTTGGCCAAGAAAATCTATTTTATACTAAAAAAAAGTGAACACTTAAAAAAAGTGAAAATGATCTTATCTCCTTGTTCCCACAAGGTGTGTAACTGATAACAGCAATACACACTGCTTTGATTGTCCTAAGGTGGAATAGTAGGAATTGTAAATCTTGCTGTCATGATTAGGGTTGGGCTATGAACTCTGTTCAGAGTTCAGGTTATACAGCCTGTTAATACTGAAGAAGAGATATTAACCATAAGAAGGGTTGGGAAGGTTACTTTTGAAATGTATTCCATTACAGATTACAGAATACATGCCCCAAAATGTATTTTGTAATGTATTCCGTTAAGTTACTCAATGTGAGTAATGTATACTTTGATTACTTTGGATTACTGAATACTTTGGATTACTTAATATATTGTCATGCTTTTTACAACTACATGAATGTTGCAATCACAGATAATAAAAATCCATGTTTTTCACCAACCATTTCTTTATTTATAAAGCTGAAAAGTGGAAGAGAAACATAAAATATGCCATTGAAAAGTATTTACTGTTATGGTCACCAACATATTACATCACTTAGTTAAAATAAAAAGTAGCCTTGCACAAGAAAAATGACCCTCTTTTTGATTAGGACCGACCTTCCTCATGGCAGAAAGCGGCCAATTACAGCCGTCTCCGTTCCACCCTCCGAGCGGCGAGGTTAAACTGGGTGAAGGCGTGTCACCTTTGTCAGGATCCGGTCCGAAATGGGGGTTACTCCGGTCCGGGTCAGGATCAGGATCCGGACCGGAGTTTAATTGTTGTCCTGTGTAATGTTCCCTAATCGTTTTCACCTGTGTTAATTGTATAAAGCTGCCCTGTTCGTTTCTGTTCGCTGTCAGGTCTTTGAAGTTATGTTCCGTGTTCACCAGTGTCTACGTCTCGGATGTCTCCCCTGTCCTGTGATTCACCATTAAACCCCTGTTCCGTGATGTCAGGTGAAAGCGTCCTCCATTCCTCGTCATTCCTCGTCACTCCTCGTCCTCCTCTACGTTCACCTGCCGCGTCATGCCCGCATGGACGTGACAACCTTACACACACTCAGTCCATGTGCACTGTAACAGTATAAAGAGCATGGTGTAATAGTGAATCAAATCATATTTATTTACAATTTCAGGGGTAGCATGGATTTATGGGCACTGAAACAGAGCACAAACTTGACGGACTGCGCAGATCTGCTAGGAAGCACAACTTGATAGGCAGCATGTTTCGATAAGAAATGATCTTATCTCCTTGTTCCCACAAGGTGTGTAACTGATAACAGCAATACACACTGCTTTGATTGTCCTAAGGTGGAATAGTAGGAATTGTAAATCTTGCTGTCATGATTAGGGTTGGGCTATGAACTCTGTTCAGAGTTCAGGTTATACAGCCTGTTAATACTGAAGAAGAGATATTAACCATAAGAAGGGTTGGGAAGGTTACTTTTGAAATGTATTCCATTACAGATTACAGAATACATGCCCCAAAATGTATTTTGTAACGTATTCCGTTAAGTTACTCAATGTGAGTAATGTATTCTGAATACTTTGGATTACTTAATATATTGTCATGCTTTTTACAACTACATGAATGTTGCAATCACAGATAATAAAAATCCCTGTTTTTCACCAACCATTTCTTTATTTATAAAGCTGAAAAGTGGAAGAGAAACATAAAATATGCCATTGAAAAGTATTTACTGTTATGGTCACCAACATATTACATCACTTAGTTAAAATAAAAAGTAGCCTTGCACAAGAAAAATTACCCTCTTTTTGATTAGGACCGACCTTCCTCATGGCAGAAAGCGGCCAATTACAGCCGTCTCCGTTCCACCCTCCGAGCGGCGAGGTTAAACTGGGTGAAGGCGTGTCACCTTACACACACTCAGTCCATGTGCACTGTAACAGTATAAAGAGCATGGTGTAATAGTGAATCAAATCATATTTATTTACAATTTCAGGGGTAGCATGGATTTATGGGCACTTAAACAGAGCACAAACATGACGGACTGCGCATGCGCAGATCTGCTAGGAAGCACAACTTGATAGGCAGCATGTTTCGACAGAACACAGAACACGCTGCGTGGTCCACTCATTTAAACTGTAACGAGATACAGTTACTCATATTTTGTATTCTAAATACGTAACGCCGGTACATGTATTCCATTACTCCCCAACACTGACCATGAGCTGTTCTGTGACTTGTACATTTTTATCAACAGCTATGGGTTGTTTGTGTTTGTGGGCTGTTCAAGAGTGCTCTGGAGCAAGTTTTCATCCAGGTTGTCTCTGTACATTGCTGCCATCATCTTTCCCTCTATCCTGACTAGTCTCCCAGTTCCTACTGCTGAAAATCATCCCACAGCATGATTCTGCCACCATCATGCTTTCCTGGAGGGATGGTATTGGTCTGGTGATCAGCAGTGCCTGGTTTCCTCCATTCACGGATGATGGAGGCCACTGATCTTAAAAGCAGCAAAAGATTTTCTGTAACCTTCCCCAGATTTGTGCCTTGAGACAATCTTGTCTCAGAGGTCAGCAGACAATTCCATTGACTTCATGCTTGGTTTGTATTTAAAAATATTTTTAGTCACATGTAAAGGTTGGTGTACTTGTACCATCTATCCTACTTTGATTCTTTCAGCTTTTGCACCGGCCAGAATTTTTTTTTGTCATCCTGACAATGGACTCTTTCTCTTTTGAGGTTAGGAAAGCACTTCTGCTCCCTTAAAGCCAAAACAGAAAGAACGAGGAAGAGCTTCTTCCCTCAGTCCATTCTGGCCCTGCATCAGGTGCAGATCTGGTCTCTGTAATTCCACCCTTAATAAATATATAACCTTTTAGAGGTTGCATTGTATATAACTTTGATATTTTGTTATTTTAGTATAAAATAACAGGTTTCTGCATGCTTGAAAGCTGCCTGGTTTGGAAGAATGTGAAAGTGATCTTATCTCTTCATTCATCTTTCTTTTGAAATCTTTCTTTGAAAGTGAAGTGATTGTCACATGTGATACGCAGCAGCACAGTGAAATTTGTCCTCTGCATTTAACTCATCACCCTTGGTGAACAGTGGGCAGCCATGACAGGCGCACGGGGAGCAGTGTGTGGGGACGTTGCTTTGCTCAGTGGCACCTCAGTGGCACCTTGGCAGATCGGGATTCGAACCGGCAACCTTCTGATTACAGGGCCGCTTCCTTAACCGCTAGGCCACCACTGCCCCATTCACACAACATGTATAAAATATAACAGTCATACACACTGCTTTGAATGTCCTAAGGTCCTGATAAGTCAGGTTACAACATGTAGAGTTGTGCATATTTCTCTCATCAGTATTCTCTTCATTCTCTTCAGTCCACAGGTGATGAATGAGAAAACTTTCTGTCAGTAGGGTTGGGCTATGAACTCTGTTCAGAGTTCAGGTTATACAGCCTGTTAATAATGACGAAGAGATTTTAACCATAAACTGTCCTGTGAATCGTACGTTTTTATCAAAGGCTATGGGTTGTCTGTGTAAAATGAAGTTTATATCTATTGAGCTATATCTTAACTTCCTCAACCTTGGGGTGTGATAGGAAGGCCTGTGATATAAAGTACAGGCTGACATGCAGCAAGGTCTGTAGGAAACTCTCCCTTTTCTGGAGAAACTGAAAGTCAGTCAGCATTCCAATGTTTCCCATCAATTAACACAAAAGAACAAAAACCAATTTGTCACAACTATGCGGGCATGACGAGGTGGGTGTACAGAGAGGAGGACGAAGAGTGACGAGAAGACGAGGAATGAAGGACGCAATCGCCTGACATCACGAAACCGGGGTTTAATGGTGAAGTACAAGACAGGGGAGACATCCGAGACGTTGACACTGGTGAACATGGAACATAACTTTAAAGACCTGACAGCTAACAGAAACGAACAGGGCAGCTTTATACATTTTACACAGGTGAAAACGATTAGGGAACATTACACATGACAACAGTGAACCCCTTTTCGGACCGGATCGTGACAGGCTATTACAGTGCATCCGGAAAATATTCACAGTGCATCACTTTTCTCACAGTGAAAACAGTAAACACCTAATATTTTAAGCATATTGTAATCATATATTTAAATCTTAAAACTATATTTTAAGTTTAGCCTGCCTTTAATTTTTTTCAGTGTACTTCCAGCAGCTCAGTCCTGCCTCTGTGGCTCTCTGTCCAAAGTACACTGAACAAACCGATAAATGCAACACTTTTTGCTCCCGTTTTCCATGAGCTGAACTCAAAGGTCTGAAACATTTTCTTCATACACAAAAGATCCATAAATCTCAAATATTGTTCTCAAATCTGCCGAAATCTGTGTTAGAGAGCACTTCTCCTTGGCCAAGATCATCCATTCCATATTGAAAAAAGTGAACACTGGCCAGACTTAAAAAAAAGTAAAAAATGATCTCCATGTTCCCACAAGGTGTGTAACTGATAAGAGCAATACACACTGCTTTGATTGGTGGAAGGTGGAATGTTCACAGGTGATGACTTGGAAGTCTTGCTGTCATGATTAGGGTTGGGCTATGAAGTCTGTTCAGACAGAGTTTGAATCAGAGAGGAGCAGAGAGAGCTCTCTGTTCAGAGAGGAAGCAGTGCAGATCGTATGTTTCATTAATCAGCTGTCACAGCATAAGGAAAGACAGGACTGCCACCAAGAGCTGCTTGAACGTATCTCTTCTTTTCTGAATGAAGAAAAAGAGTTGTTTAATGACCAGAAGGTCCCTGATATTGTACCTCTACCAAATGCCACAGACATTTGGCACTCCACCAAGACACTTGGAACATCAGATCAGAGCCCCTACTGCAGTGGACAATAACATGCGACAAGGGAGTGAATATGAAAATGGAAAACATCTGCCAACAGCAGGGACAATGCAGTCTGGACATATACATACCCCCTCAACCACAGCCCCAATACAAGATGCCCAAGCTCATCCTGTTCAGTTATTTCCTCTGAATCTATTATATTCATCAATATTCCCAGGTTAAGAATACCACTACAGACTCCAGCACCATCCTGCATGTCTGAAACACAACAGTACTTAGCTGCTCCTGCTTCACATCCCACTGTGCTTGTCTCAGAGGTCAGCAGACAATTCCATTTACATCACATGAAAAGGTTAACTTTCAAAGGTTTACTTTACTCAGGTGCAGGTGCAGATCCGGTCTCTGTCTCTGTATTTCCACCCTTTATAACTATGCGCTGTGCTTTAAAATCTGCACTATCCATATTACATTATTTTTTTTTGCAAAAAGCATTTAACTGCATGACATACAACATATTATGGCGTAGGTGACATAAACTCTGAATCTAATTTAGAGTTTGCATTGTATATAACTTTGCAACTGTGTATGTTATTTTAGTATAAAAAACAGGTTTCTGCATGCTTGAAGAATGTGAAAGTGATCTTATCTCCTCATTCACACACTTTTTCATCAGTGCATCAACTGTGACACTATCCATATCACTGTCATGATCCGGACCGGCAGGGGTTACTCCGGATCCGGAGTCCGGACCGGAGTTTCATGTTCGTCTCGTGTAATGTTCCCTGATCGTGTTCACCTGGTGTATATTTGTATAATTGTATAAAACTATCCTGTTCGTGTCTGTTCATCGTCGGGTCATTGTGCGTGTTGATGTTCCCTTGTCTCGCTTGTAGTTTGTATTAAACCCCCTGTCGCGTGAAATCGTGCGAATGCGTCCTCCTTCATCGCCATGTCCAGCCCACCCATGACAATCACATTTATTTTCGCATTAATACTGCACTCCATATCATGCTTAAATGTATGTCTTGTTGGCTTTTGTCATTCCATCATGTGACTTGGAGCAACACGGAAACGAGGTAACGTGACTCCTATAAATTGGCTAGAGAGCAGCTGCCAGCTGCATGACACACGTCATTAGACTCGGCTCCGAAACCCTCAACCAAAGTACGACCGTACCTGTCCAACATCAGTGTGGTGTTGTGGCTCACGCCGTCCGCGTTCGCAGATTAACGCGGAGGAACTTCCCGCCGCACCGAGGTCTCTTGTCTGATCCCGGTTTGTGTGACAGAATGACCGAGCCCGTACGCGCTTCAGATTTCGCTGCTTTATGTGATCGAGTAGTGCGGCAAGAGAATCTCATTGAATGTCTGTCACAGGAGGTTCGCTTCCTGCGGCAGCCCACCGAGTGCATGAAGCGACGAACGCTGCGCAGAGCCCTCGTCCCCCCGCGGTTCCCGAACCCAGTTTGGCGCTCGCGGAGCGCTGGAACGGGACCGAGGGGAGCGGCGAGGCGCTCCTCACCACTCTCTCGTTGGTTTTTGAGCAGCAACCTCGCCGCTACCCCAGATCCCGGTCCCGAATCGCCCTCCTACTCACCCTGCTCGTTGGTCCCGCGGCGGAGTGGGCGGCCGCGCTAATCAGCTCCCCCAACTCAGCATCCATGTCATATTCCGAATTCGTGGAGGAATTAAAACACCTTTTGCCGTCCGGACGGTGTGGAAGACGTCGCGTCACAGCTTTACCATCTACGCCAGGGTTCTTCATCTGTCAGCCAGTTCACCGCACGATTTCAGACCCTGGCTGCAAAGGCTCTGCTGGACGCCCACGCCCTCCGGATGATTTATATTGAAGGACTGGCCGCGCGAATTCGTGGGGAGATGGTAAGCCGGGAAATGGCAGCAACGTATGAGGCCCTCATACAACTCGCGCTGAGGATTGATCGCTGGCACTCCCGAAAACTGCGGCCTCCACTCCAACCCGGCACCGGACTCCCTGACCGCCTTTCTCACCACCTCAGCCCACCGTCACTCCTCCGGACCATAGGGGGGAACCCATGCACCTGGGACGGTCAACCCTGTCTCAGGAAGAAATGCAGCGGCGTGGCGTGGTGTTGGAGTGGGGAGCGCACTGCCATCGCCATTGCCTTCTGCCACAGCTCTCCCCGTCTGCCACCTCAAACCCAGAGCCGACCCGTCCAGTGTTGGACAACATCCCCTCCTGTTATCATGACCTAGTCACCGTCTTCAGCCCAGCCAAAGCTGCCCAGCTGCCTCCCCATCGACCAGGCGACATGACCTGCTACCGGGAACCACTCCCCCGAAAGGACATCTCTACTCCCTCTCGAAAGCACAGCAATTGGCCATGGAGCGGTTTGTGGCGGAGGTGCTTCAGAACGGCACCATCCGCCCATCGACCTCCCCGGCCGCGGCAGGGTTCTTCTTTGTTACCAAGAAGGATGGTGGTCTGTGACCGTGCGTGGATTATCGTGGACTCAACAAAATCACTATAAAAAAAAAAACGCCATTTCCCCTAACCAACACCGCCCTCGACGCCGTCTCGGGAGTGAAGTACTTTACAAAGCTGGATCTCCGTTCGGCCTATAACCTGATTCGCATCCGAGAGGGCGACGAGTGGAAGACAGCCTTCATCACCCCCACTGGTCCTGTCTTGTGCCTTAAAACGCGAACGACAACATCAGTGTGGTGTTGGTGGCTCACACCGTACGCGTTCGCAGATTAACGTGGAGGAACTTACCTGCCTCCTTGCGTCCCGCCGCACCGCGGTGTCTCGTCTCCTCTTACACGTCTCTCTTGTTCTGATCCCGGTTCGTGTGACAAGTTTATCCTTACTGTTTTTTTGTTGTACTGTTTTTGCAATGTCCTACTTTAAAAAACATTTCACTGCATGGTGTACTATGATTGATTGTGTATAAGACATAAAATCTGAATCAAATTTAAAGGTTGCATTGTGTTTAACTTCGCAACTGTGTATGTTTTTTAATGTGTTTATTAAGAATGTAAAAGTGATCTTATCTCCTCATTTTGATGGACAATCATATCTGTGCTTGCAGTGTCTCACAATGACAATCACTTCAATTTCATATCAGGCAAGCAATATCAATCTTAACAGACATCTTCACAGATATCTTCAACACATCGCTGAGTTCAGCCGTCGTGCCTACCTGCCTCAAAACTGCCATCATCCCAGTGCCAAAGACATCAACTGTGTCCTGCCTCAATGATTAGCAGCCCATAGCACTCACACCCATCATGATGAAATGCTTTGAGAGGCACATGAAGACACAGAATCTGGACCGTTTCAGTTCGCTTACCAGCCAAACTGCTTTCACACAACCCTCTCCCACCCCGACAAAAAAGACACTTACGGCAGAATGCTGTTTATTGACTTCAGCTCAGCATTCAATATGGCATATTTTGAATCCCATTGTATGTTTGTGGGCCTGTGCAGCAAGCACAGAGCATGACTTTCCATGCGAGTTCAGTTTAAAACTTTATATGCCCTTTCGATGAGCTCCTATCCTCACATGCACACAACGCTGCGAATATTTTCCGGATGCACTGCCATCGCAGAGATAAATTGGCTTTTGTTCTTTTGTGTTAATTGATGGGAAACGTTGGAATGCTGACTGACTTTCAGTTTTTCCTACAGACCTTACTGCATGTCAGCCTGTACTTTATTTCAAAAGCCTTCCTATCACACCCCAAGGTTGAGGAAGTTAGGATGTAGCTCAATAAATATAAGCTTCCTTTTACACAGACAACCCATAGCTTACAATTCTTACAAAACTTACAATTCACAGAACAGCTTATGGTTAAAATCTCTTCATCATTATTAACAGGCTGTATAACCTGAACTCTGAACAGAGTTCATAGCCCAAACCTACTGACAGAAGGTTTTCTCATTCATCACCTGTGGACTGCAATGAAAAGAATACTGATGAGATAAATATCCACAACTCATTATGCATTTATATTTTAAGCTCTTAATTGTAAACTAAAATCATAGAAATGTAATATGAATTGATATGCCTAAGCACACACACAAGCACACAGAGAAGAGCTGGAATTTTGGGAGTGAGTGTGAATCATTTAAACCAGCCTTTGATATAAAATACCCGAGTTTTAAATATTCACACAGTCTAGGTACCTTTTATTATCGTTGGCACGCTTGGTGGAGCTCAAACTGGTGGAGAATATGTGTGTTGAGTCTACTCACAACTTCCTCCAGTACTGTACCCACGATCGATGGCCCTTCCGCCGTCTGCAAAATAATCCTGTAGTCGGTGCAGTTCTTCATGTACCTTTATGCATCAGAAGTCCTCGCTCCTCGCGTGGTCCAAGGCCTCAGCAGCACCGTGCCGTCTGCTGCCGTGTGGGTTTTCCCGGCCTCCGCCACGTGCACAGAAATACGTGCACTTCTGTCCTGTGTAGTAATTGCTACTTTTCCAGAAAGTCGGCGAACCTCCGCCTTGCGCTATGCACCTTTATGCATGAAAAGATTTTCATCTCCGGAATCAGTAAAACTAAAATACATGTGCAACCACTTGTTCTTTTAACTCAGCAGGCTTAAGCGAACTCCAGCTTCGCTAATTAAATTGCGGGTAAACTGTAAAACACGGCACCACTACATTGTCTCCTGTCTAGATAGATAGATAGATAGATAGATTGGGTGCGGTGCTATTATTTTTAGGCCCATATTATTATTATTATTATTTTATTATTATTATCATCAGTTGCGGTAGGTAGTCCTATCATCAATACTAGGCTATTGCTATATAATTATATGAGGTTACATGCTTTATTGTTGTTATGATTATTATTTTTACCACCATCAGTATAGGTCTATTATCTTCACTAGGCTATTGCTATAATTGGGAATTATATCTGATATTAATTTATGCTTTATTATTGTTGTTATTACTAGGCCTAATAGTAGGCATCATCTGCATTTTTTACAGAAGCTTGCAGGTAGGTGTTGTTAATGAGAGACCTGAGCCTGCTTTGCCTTGCAAAGATCCTCAATTCTTGGCTCAATGTTTGATGAACATAGCCTCAAAATCATCCTCGATTTGTGCACGAATTCGGGTATTAGTTTTGAGTGCAGTCATTTTTGAGAATCCTGCCTCACACAAATATGTTGACGCAAAAGGAAGGAGAATCTTAAAGATGACGTCACAGAGTTCAGGATATTCCAGCATCAAGGCTGCGCAGAATGACAAAATAGGGCAGGAGCTAAAGACTTCCTTCAGTCTTCTGTCACTCTTCAGCTCAATAATATGTTCCTGCATATTAATTTAAAGCTCATTTGCTGTGCACATAAAGGCTGGCAGAGGACCCCAAACAATCGAGTGTTAAGTGGCTGTGATTTGATGAGACTTTTTTTCATGGATTTGTTAAGCACGGAGTCAAAAAGAAGTGCTTCGCAATAAACCATGCAATGTGGGCACTTCAATTTCACAAGTGGAGCTACGTGCTGAACGCGAGCAGCTAGACCACGCTGACGCCCCGTCATTGCCTGTGCACCATCCATGCATAACTGCGTGATTCATGCTTTCGAGTCTCCAAACACCACAAATGTCTCCAAAAACACCAGTAAAAGTCACTGGATTGTCGCTTTTGACAAAAAAGTTGCCAGGAGGATGAGTTGTTTGTGTTATAATCAGTGCTTGAAGTGGGAAGAAAAGGTGCCGGTACTCTCTTTGCATTGGCAAATCATTACATTTTTACAGTGTAAAACAAAACTTGCATATATTACTGTTACAACAATTTATTGTTATTCATTTATTACCAACATAAGTGTATTTAAACATGTTTGTGTGTGCGTGGCTGCGTGTGTTTCACAAAAACTAAAGGAAAGCTTTAACTGTAGCCTATATTCTGACTAGTTTATTTGTTTTATGCAGTTAACAATACAGTTCGACCAAGAGAGCTGACAATTGACCACCACTTAATTTACCATCACCTCACTAATTTCACACTGATTTCATATGACAAACAAGTTAATAATATTAAGTCACTTACATTTTTGATGAAATAATGACTGTTTTGGTCTATTTTAGCAGCGAAAATAGATCTGATGAATCCAAACAAAGATCATAAATTAGTTTTTTTTTTTGCCTCCCATCATGTGGTCCACTCGCACCTACTTGCAGCGGTTGAGAACCACTGTTTTAAACTATCAATTGTATGTTTTATGAAGCTGACAACATTACTGCTGTAAGTAATAATAATTATAGTAACCTTGGGTGGGGCATTTGTATAGTTTTTCAACTGAACATATTCTTAGAGGCTGTGATTTCAGCTGTAAAGGTCAATTCCACAATTAACACAGAAAATGTGTAATTGCTCTAGCTTTTTCAAAAGCCTTTATGATGTCAAACATCATTGAAAATTAAAAAATTGACACAGGACAAGAGCAAGAGAAGCATTTTGTGGTGATTAAGAAGTGCTGTAGTGCATCTGCTCAATTCAATTATATGCAAGCAGGTGAAGCAGGTCGATCAGGACACAGAAGAAATAGGTGAGGCAGTTAATCATAAAAACGAGACTGTGATGCCACCTTGTGGGCCAGAAGTTGTCTTTATGCCTATTCTAGTATTATATTCTGCAAACAGAAAACAGTCTCCCACAACTTGAAGAAATGGCTCATAATATAGACAGAAAACATACCAGAAAGATCTCCAATATGATGACATGAAATTCATTAATTTAATAACAGACAGACAGTTTATCCATCTGCTCCTCTTGGTTGAGAGCCAGTTTCTGGACTAATGCAGTCACCTCTGTCAGTACGGAGATCTCTTTTACTTCCACCACCTTCACATCTACAGCACGCTCTGATTTCACGTGAACCTGGGAGTGAGCTTTTTTTTGATGTAGGTGTGGAACTTTCTAATTTCTCTTGACAGGTGCCGAAGCACAGCCTGCAGCTCACAAAAGCTCAAGAGCCCAGGCTTCATGGGAGCAATACTTGGATACACTTTATCTATTTACATTTAAGGCATTTATCAGTGGGTGGTAGAAGCCTAGTGAGTGACACTTGCCTATGAACCAGGAGACCCAGGTTCAAATCCCACTTACTACCATTGTGTCCCTGCATACAGTGGCCTTACTAATATGCACAGCATCCCCAATAATCTACAGTAATCTTCCCCTAGCAAAGAAACGTAAAGCTGCACATAGTATCTGCCCGGATGTAAGAGCGCGGCCACAATGGGTAATGTTAGTAATCTAAGAACGGATTAGATTATGGATTTATGTAATTGATTGCAACGTAAAACGGTAACGCTCAAACACAAATGTATGGAGAAAAGAAAAGAAATCCACTCTGGGTCTCAAAAATCCTTGCCCGGCGTCATGTAATTCTCTTCGAATTAATACAGTCTCCTCATCCAAAAAAAGTACATGCATTTCCCTTAACTGCTTCATCTTTAAAACAGGGGAGGAGACCAACAGAAACTCACAGATTAGAGAATAAAACAGGTTCCTGACCAGGTTAGGTTCACAGAGTAAGTTACCACGGTAACTGACTCTAAGTAAAAGTTACCTCTTTTTCAGAAACAGGCTTGACTTACCCTGCTTTCTCGAGTTTGACAAACCTGCCACTTTGAAACGGAAAACCCAGAGTTTTCTCTCATTTCAGGCTTAACATTTTTCACTTGTAAACTCCTTTCTGAAATGGGCCCCTCGTGTGTTAAACCACTGGTGTCCTCATTTTAAATGTAAACGAGGCTTTTTTTTTTTTTTAACTGTTCTGAAATTTGTGAAGACAATAATGCTTCTGATGTCTAAAAAGACAATGCAGTTATGACGTTTCCAGACATTCCAGAAATTAAATGTTTGTTTCATTTCTTTAATCTGTATATACATATGTGTTTTATTCCATAATATATCACTCTGATCTCATGATTCTCATAGGTATTGCAAATCTGCTTATCCAGAATATACATAATTTTTGGGTATTTTGTTTTTGATGCAACAAAACAAAAATGCTTAGTTTAATAATGCTAATCATTTAATAATAATTGTCACAATGATTATCGCTCACTTTCAGTAATACATTGAGGTTAACATATGGGATAAAATCACACCAGTTTCACCAAATCACAAGAGGTACACCAATATATCAAGACTGACAGACTTACATTTTAAGCATTTTAGTTATGGAAAAATGAAACAAAGAAATGCTCTATAGGTTATGGCGTATAAGATTACAAAGTAAGAATTCTGTATTTTATTAGTAAGTAGTATTTAGTTTGCTGTGTATATGATATGGTTATAATTCTTTTTTTTACTTTTACTGCAGCCTTAATGTCCTCTTCTTGGTATTCAGCCAAGATCGTGTTACCAGCCTGGCACCTGTATTCCCCGTATTCAGTCGAAGAGTTGTAGCCTGACTGGATCGTTATTTTGACTGGAACCTTCACATCCACCTCTTTTCTCACTACATTCACAGTGAGCTTGGTGTGTGGATGGATGGTGGCTGTATGGAAATCTTCACACCCTTCTTTTCCGTCTTGGTGTTGCTTGTCCCCTTCTCCACGGTGAAAGTGTTACTCACATTCACATTGACCTCTGATTTCACTATACCAATATCAAACCCAAATGACATCCCCACACTTATCTGTGTAGCATTGCTGAAGTTGAAGCGTCTCGGTGACAGAACCTTCCATACTCCCGACTGAGCTCAGAGGAGAAGGTCTGCTCATGTTTTCCACGATTCACACCACAGATGGAAGTCAATGACGACTGATTTGGTGTTTTCTTCTTTCTTGTCCCAGAGGAGCTCTGCTGTTATCTTGGGTCTCCCAGGTTTAAAGAGGACGAGCCCAAGACACTTGGTTGTCAATCCAGCCTATGCTTGGAAAATTCTCTTCCAGCTCTGACCAGAATTGAACGACCACCTCTGTTTGGATGCTCATACAGGACCCATGCTCCTCTGTCCACTCGGCAGGAAGAAATCATATCATTGAAATTGCCAAACATTAAGTTTGTCTCACAGTTGAGGGTAATGCTCCTACCCCCATAGTTTTGATCCTCATACAGTGTGATCTGAGGATTTGTCAGATCTTCTTTCACCTGTTCCAGTGAAGAAATTACCTCATGCCACTCCACTGATCGACATTCACCCTCCTCAAAGTGAAACTGGGCACCCTGACAGTGGGGGTGTTCGTATAACACCCATGGCTGCCCTATGACCTTCACAGAGGAGATACAGTCATTAAAACTAACATCCCGAAGGTCTGGACAATACTCAGTGAACTCCCGGCTCACGCCTTGAAAGTCAGGATTCTCGTACACAAAAAATCTTGTTTACAGGATTTGAAGCCATTCCCGTACTCCTGAAGGTTGTGCAAGAGGTGAGAGCAAAAGTGTGTGTGTGAAGAATTCCTGCTGTATTTGTAGTGATTCTTAGAGTGGGCTGAACTGCAACAGAGCCAATCATCTTGTTTAGGAGGGCCCTACCAGGTTGTGCATATTTTTTCTGCACGTTTCCTGATCAAAGCTGATGCCATAGCTGCTCATACATTTGAAAGATATTTGTTTATTACTATTAATATCTTTTTATTTCATATCTCAAGTTCGGCTACAGGCGTGTCCACCTGAGGTGGGCTATTTCAGGTTTTTTCTGTTTGAATAGCTTAATTTTTCTGTCATATATACAAGTGGTCTTATGTCATGGCGATCATGTCATCTCATGGCCCACAGGGGGCACTGGCAGTGCCCAAGAGACCAACGACCACGAACTGGAACAAAGCAGTTCATCATCCAACATTAAGTCCTGGCAGCCATGTTGGACGTTGCTTCTCATTGTTGATTATTTCACTTTGCTGCTAAGCCTTACCCAAAACCCCCAAATTGCCCCCAAAAAAAATGACATTGCCCAAAATGATAATGCTCCATGCCATCCACCTGCTCCTGACTCCTTTTTTTTCTGGTTGACCTTGTATGAAATGGGCTGGCCTTGGATATTTTGAGCCAACAAACGGAGCAGTTGTCTTGCGGGGTCTGCCTGACCTGGGCTTGTCAAAACCGTCTCCAGTCTCTTCAGATCTTTTTTTAATCCTCTGTGCTTGACGATGCGACACATTGAAGGTGTCTGCCACATCAGCAGTGGATCTGGTCTCCAGCCTCTTGATAATCGACACTTTAGTCTCAGGGTGAATCGTAGGCGTGTTTGCAGAGGTCTAGTTGCAGTTGATGTGAAGGTCTAGTGTACTGGGTTTCTTTTATACACCTGAGACCTAATTATTCATTATTAGTCAATGAAGCTCATATGACAATGCGACAACACTTATGTCTCTTGCAAAAAATTGACTCAATGGGCTTTAGCAAGCTTGAATACTTTTTGAATACTTTTTGACCATTTGTTTCGCACTGAAATATTATTACAAAAGCTGTTGGGAATAAAATTAGCCTTTTCTTGTAAAAAAACACCCAACTTTTTTGCACTTGAGGTCAATTTGTACACAAGAGACAAGACCTTTGTCAGGGACTTTACGCTACATGTGACATGACTTGGCATGACTTCTTCAAATTGATTAAGTCAAAAAGTTGAGTGCGACACCAGAGATTAGTTAAACTACATATTTATGTATCAAAAAGATAATAAAGGGCCATAAACGTAGTAAACACTGAACAGGATAGCACATGCTATGACAAGGTAAGGATGGCACCTGGTGGTGCTGTGGCCCCATGACCTGACACTTGACTCGATGAACTAGCCTAAATCAGTAGCAATGAGAGCAGTCCAGGCAGTGAGTAAAGTACTAGAGTAATCCATAGAGCTACCAATGCTTTGTTAATCAACTTCCTTACACAGTTTGGACAGGGAATGATCCCTCTGATCTTGTAAGTAAAATAAGGCTTTCTTAAATCTGAGATGAAGGGTGGCAGGGTCCAACCTAAATTATTTTTTGGGGTGATTTGTTGCCTCTTCATTGACATGGTGAAGAAGTTCCATGTGTGTCAGATTGTAGTCTTGAGGCAACAATCTGAGTCTTGAGGACTCCACAACCCACTTCAGTTTGCCTACAAGCCTGGCACTGGAGTGGATGATGCCATCATTCTCCTCCTACATCGTTCCCTCTCTCACTTGGAGACCGCTGGGGAGCACTGTGAGAATCGTGTTCTTTTATTTGTCTCCCGCTGGAGAACACAGGAGTGAATCATCACCTCACAACATGTAGTTACCTCACCAACCCACCACAGTATGTGAGAACTCAGGGTTGTGTGTCAGACAGGGTGGTCTGCAGTAAGATGGGCCCCACAGGGAACGGTTCTGGCACCGTTCTTCATTCACCATCTTCATCTACACTGTAGACTTCAACCTACAATCTACAAGATCTCTGATGACTCTGCAATAGCTGGCCTAGTCACAATGGGGATGGACGAGGAGTACAGATAACTGACTCGGGACTTTGACTAGTGCCAGCAGAACTACCTCACCAGATCAACACTGGAAAGACCAAGGAGTTGGTGGTAGACCTTCCGCAGGCACAAACTTCCTCCATTACAACCACTGAACATCCAGGGTAGGACATTGAGGGCTGTGGAGGAGCTACAGGTACCTTGGTGTTCATCTGAGCGCAATAAACTAGACTGGACTCACAACTCTGATGCCCTCTAAATGAAACGGCAGAGCAAGCTGTACTTCCTGTAGAGGCTCAGGTCATTTGGGGTGAAGGACCCACCTCTTTTATGACTCTGTGGTGGCCTCAGCTATCTTTTATGGTGTGGTCTGCTGGGGAGCTCTGGTCAAGGATGCCCTCTGAACCCAGTGGAGGTGGTGAGTGACAGAGAATGGTAGATAAGCTATCATCCCTGTTAGACCAACATCTCCCACCCTATGCAGGAGACCTTGACAAGCACTGAGCAGCTCCTTCAGCACTAAATTATAGAAATGAGTAACAAATGCTCAAAGTAAAATAGTGCAAACTTTGAATTTTGAATGGTGCACTAATAGTGTGCAGTGGGTGGAGGAAGTACAGAAGCTTAGTACTTAAGTAAAAGTACAAGTAACCTGCAAATATGTACTCAAGTAAAAGTAGAAGTGCTACATCAACAATCTTACTTAAGTAAAAGTCCTAAGTATTACTTTTAAATTTACTTTAAAGTATATTTTTTAAGTAAAAGTAACTCACACAATGGTTTGTCTCAACATCTGGGGTGTGGCCATTTTGTAAAGCATAGTACATATACTGACTTATGCCTGTACTGATGTCATTGCTCGGAATAATTACAAGCAATTATACAGTATATGTGTATTGGAAAGTTTGGTGTGCTTATTGTGCATGCATCTCGCAATACTGTGTGTACCTTAGAATTATATGGATGACAAGTTATATACTAGGTATTACCCACTAATATACCATTAAGATAAACCAATCAGGACATGATATATCTTTAAATCATTTATGTACTTGCAAAACTATTCAACACTTCTGTTAAGAGCGGTAAAAGGGCAACACAACAGTAACCAAACAGCAGTGGTGGGGTGGTGCTCTCAAGAATATGGCAGTACAAGTGGCATTGCGAGCCCTTTAATCAACTTCATATCATCAGCACATTCTGTTCAACAAGAGTTGCCCTGGCTTGC